>NC_141767.1:68702373-69003580 GCF_051362555.1 Lingula anatina | reverse complement strand
AACAAAATGTTGATGCATACAGTGCATCGTTATACTTTATATTTAGAATCCTTCTTCAGTTGTAAATGATAAATTATATAGAGCATTGTATGGGGGTTAGATAGCAGGGTGAACATTGAACTAGTGATGGATGTAGCAAGTGATAGCACTTTAGCTGGGGTGAAGAGAGGAGCTTGTGATTGATGGGTAGGTGAAATTAAAGACTCATAATAAGCCACAGTTACTATGTACTAGCTATATAATATAATATTTACAGTGTGGTACAGAAAATAACAGAACCTTCTTAATCAATACAACACACATAGTGGAATCACAATGAATGTTTGATTTATTGATTTATCAAAGTTTTGGTAAAAAGAAAAAAAGGAAAGAAAAAGTTATGTTCCTAAAAAAGAAACCTGTGATTAGAATAGCAGGCATTCTAATTGAGAGAACTCATTAAATAAGTTTGCAGTGGCCTTGTTTATATTTGTGTTCCTGCTTGGTAATGGAGTTAGTGTTGTTTGACAGGAAACCACTTAATAGAGTTGCCACAGTCAGTGTAAGAGTACCTCTTGGTTGGTCAGTCCCATGGTTATGATTTTAATTAACGTCCACTTTAACAACCACTTTTATTAGTTATTTTGTCCCAACCAATAAAATACCTTGCCCACTTGAAAAACATGGTGATATTATATATTGGCATAACATTATTTGTTTATTTGTTCATTTATTTCATTTTCATCATCTGATCAATATATATATTTTATTATTATTATTATTTTTTGCATATAGAAGGTTCTGTTTTCTTTTTCCATTACTTTCACATAACATGACATAGAGTAGAATATATACAAAAAAGACTTTTTCTGTTATAATGTGTACCTAATTTTATAAGGAGATATTTATTATTATTTTTTTGAGTGCATTTTTTTTCCATTTTAAGTGTATAGACTAAGGTGTTATAGGTTTAGTCTGATAACTGGATCAGAAGCATTTGGCTGTAAAGCTGTCTCGTCACCTTTTCTATGATCAAACAAGTGTAAATAATGGATATATATATATATATATATATATGAAAATATGCTCAGCCATGCTTTGTGTTACCTGCAGTTTAAATGATAGCAGGAAGTATTTGATGTTTTATCCAAATGAAGACCTTAAAGTGAGACACTTCCTTGTTTTTCAGGTTAGAGAGTGGTGCAAATATATGGAAATACAAACAAGTCTATTTTTGTTACCAAACATTCCCTGTGCTCTCATAAGGAAAAAAGAAGCCTGAAAATGAAGATGAAGCCATGCTGGAAAAAGGAAAAACCAATTGGTATGTAATAGATGTAAGGTTTTTTTTGGAAGGATTTTAAAGGACAATGTTCATGTAAAAATCCATTTCTCGAATTTTGAAGATACAGCACTCAATCTATACACTAGAGGTATGTTTTAATCGATCCCCGCCATTTAAAAATTATAAAAACAATCTATTAGTAGAAAAAAAGCGTTTTAGTAAACCTCACCTCAATATGCAAAAATGAAGCAACAGATCTGGGTCACGTGGTACTGTGACGACAATCACGATAAAGGTCTATGAGACTCAACTGAGCTGCAGGTGCATACAGACGGAGAAGTTAAGGAAAGTTGTGTTGAACGGAGTTGAGGAATTTTCGTTATGCCTCGGTGTGTTGCCGTGGGATTCACCAAAATTGCAGCTCTCGTTGACAATCTTTCTTTGTCTGTGACGGTCTTCCATGACTTACTTACTAACTTCGGTGACAATAGTTGCGATGCTCTAGATCATGGTCACCTCAGGTGGTTTAGATCATATCAAGAGCTGGTAGTCTTTCAGATTAACTGTCAACAGTTGGCAAACTTACTGATTGCTGATGCATTTTAAATGCATTGTAGTTGACCAAAAGCTCGTTTACAACAAACCTGTTAATTATGCACCGCTGCAATTCCCAAGCCAGGTAATAACAGGTATGAAACTCGTCTTGGTGGGCTTTCATATTTTTCAATATATCTCATTTATTTCATGGGGTTATTTTATTGGTATTTGTAAATGACGTTAAATATCAATACTTAAACAATTAAGTTCAAACACGGTCGCGAACATTAATAAAAGAAATTGCTCTCAGGGTATCTTGAAGCTTCCGTGGAAGAAAACGTGTTGAGGAAAAACATATTAAAGAAAAAATGGGAACTGCTATAATAAAATGGTTCGTTATCCTAATTCATTTATGCTTTGAGGATTTGTTTCTGAAGATTATTTCATCTGAAATATTAAAGAATTTAAAAGATTGATTATTTTATAACTTGAAACGCAAATTCTGCGTCAGTACGCAATTTTTTTTTGCAAATTTGTAAGCTTATAACAACGTGCTATAAAGATCTACTCAAGAAAAAAATTTGCTTGGGTAAAATTGAGTACGGAATGAACTGGAGACACTTGGCTTGTCATTAAGTTTACACGAAAATATGTCAGGTAACTTTATACTGTCTTTGAAAGAGTAAAGATTGAAAGATAATTTTAGACAAACTTTGACGGGGGAAATACCTACAAAGAGTAATGGGCTATTTCGCCAACATCTTGTTGAAAATTTTACACTGCAATTCTATTCAAATAAGCTAAGGAACTAATTGCCAAATTAATACTCTCATCACATAACAGGGGGGTAACCAGACCTGCAAAAATTGTACGCACATATTTAAAAAGATTACAAGCACATACAGCAAAATGTAGACTTACGCAAAACATGAAGGACAGCGTAATCACAGCAAATGTACCTCATATAGTAGCTTAATTTCCATTAATAATAAAATCATTATTTAAGTCAAAAATATTCTTGCGATTTAATAACTATTTTAATTTACCCAGAACGGTATATTTATTTTAAAGGCGGTTAACTGAAATATAGTTTTATGATTTGTTTGTGAAAATTGCCCATGTCACCCTGTTAGTTTGGAGGTCTAAGCTGGATCAAGTCCGTGTTAACATTCCTATGAAGTTGTGCAGGAAAAATTCTTCCTTTCTTTCTCCAGCTCCTCGATAAACCTGGTGTTCAGATTTTATCTAGTACCCCCAGGTCTACGGGAGCTGCGCTTTGTAACTAACGCACAGGTAGATTTTTACCTGAGATAACTGGAGTAAAGCTTAGATAGAGAGTGCGTTCGATACAAGCAAGACAAATTGAATGCCATTTAACCCTCTAATTAAGAGGTAAAGGAAGTTCCAGGTAGATGGATGATTAAGATAGGACTTGTAAAGGTAACGGGCATTGTTTACCTCAGTTTAATAAAAGTATGCAAGACGGAGTGTCAGCGGTTTAATAAAATAAATTGAATTTCACAAATAACATGGACCTCATATGCAATAATCAACATTTCCCTTAACTCATTCAAATGCAGTGTTTTATACAACTTGGGATAACCATAATGAAATGCTTGTTAAAGAAATGACTAGACGGGAAATGGTTTTACACAGCTTCACGAGGATTTAGACCCCTCCGGTAAGAGATTTGAATGAGTATGAACTTTTATCAGAAGCCAGAGAAGTCATCTTACAGGTAGACAATGCAGCTCAGTTTGACAGCTAAGCACACTCTGTTCTCCAGTGGCTCGATTGTCGTCATTAGACCACGTGACCACGTAGCTCATTAACTCCCAGGCCGAGCAAATAGGACGTTTTTTAAAGCCAAAAATTTACAAAATGAGCTTTTAATTTGTGTATTTGGATAAAGATATCGTTAGTTGGGCATGTTTTCTGAAGAATATGTTCCGTTCAGGCCATTCTGACGGCATGAAGCAAACCCTTTAAGGATTTTTGCTATTACCATCAAAGAGTTCTCATTAGAAATAGAAATAGATTGTACAATATTTAATGTAGCCTAATAATTTTGTAAGATATAAATTTTGATAGCAGATTGCACATGTTGCCACATTATATGAAGACAACTTTCCTGATTAAAAAAACAAAACAAAACAAAAAAACACCATATGTATATAAGTGTCCTTAACAGGTGATTGAGATTTAACTACACAATGTGGTGACAACCTGTCAGTCTTCCTGTCACCTCCTGTCACCTGAGCAGGTGCCTGTCTCAGCAAAGCCAGCGTTTATATCCATCAGGGACTGGTGACACAAAACAACTGGAAGTTGGTCTAAACTTTTAGCTGGAAGTTGGTCTAAACTTTAAGATCAAATTTTAGTCTACTTTGACCCCAAATAAATCTGTAATACCCTAAATATTGTGCCAGTGCTACATGTAGAACAATAAAGAAATTGTGTCAGACATTGAGTACTTGATTTAACTGAAGAAGACCAAATTTTTGCTTCTAACACCCCATTTCCATAGATTTTTAGATCGATCTATCCCTGTGGGGAGTCTCACTAGATTACTGTCAGCTTGGCCGGCTTAAGCGTCTGTCCCGCCTACCAGAAGCTGTAAGGGGGTAATTAACTATAGTGCGCGCTCGTTTGACTGCAATTTAGCGTGAACCCCCAGGGAGTTAGGTCGATCTAAATTTTAATCCCTGGATCGATCTAAATCTCTGGAAATACACCCTAAAAGTTTAGACCAATTTCAGGTCCCGGCTATCTATGAGCCTTATTAATAACATGATACATAAAGTATATATATATATTATTATCTGGAGGGTGGATGTATTGTCATCATCAGGTGACAAATTTATATTGGGTGAGTGGGTTTCCATCAAGCTTTAGTATCTTTATTTAATTTAAGCTAGCTATCTGGTTGTGTTAATGATAGATAAGACCCATGCATACCCTTTAAAAAACTTCCTATAGTATGTCCTATGGGACTCTAGGATTTTTAATCAGACATCCTATAGGATTTCTATCCAGGACATATGTCCTATATGACCTCATGTGAAAATTTCCTTACAGTATGTATATATATATATATATAGTTGTTTCAGCTTTAAAGGACAGTTAATGTGATTTTTGCATGAACAATTTGAATTACCAAATTTTCCTGATATCTGTTACAATATTATATTAACTTTAGGTCACCACTGTACAGAGTTTCAACATAAAAAAAACTTATAAATAGGTATTTTAAAATTCACTATTTCTTCTCATATGACTTTTTTTTGTTTGAGATAGTGATATATAATATTGGGACTCTGAGATATCTTTGAACTTGCTGTGTCCTAAGTGAGTGAAGTCAGGTGCCCTACTAGTACCTGGCTGTGGGTGTCTTATAGATTAAACAATTCAGTTATTGTCTGGCACCTAGCAAGCACCTGCTACCATTGTACCTGAGATAAGAGTTCAAAATCATCCATTCAAGCTGCTTTATGTCAAAAAATACATGCACCATGATTCTTGTGTAAAAGTTGAAAACCAGTATATAAGGTATCTTACAGATTTAATTATTTATATGCATAATGAAGCCAACCCTGATAAATTTGTGTAGAGCAATATGGCATCTTTTCAAATAGATCTCCGTATACTATACTGGAGTCGTAATGTTCTTGATGCAGTAATGTGGGGAGCCAGCAGAAAATAATAGATAACAGAGCTAGGATCAGATTACTTTCAAGACAGAAAAAAAGTAATTTTGTTTGATTTTGGCATTTTACCTAGCTAACTTGGCATTGTGGTTTTGATTGCATTAACTTTTAATTATATTTGCCTGTGGTTACTTAGCATTGCTCAAAAATGGACTGTTTTGCAGGATTCCATATTGTTTATTACATTGTTATAAAATATAATTATTATGCAAATTATCAACATGTTTGTTTGGATCATATTTTTCAATACTATTGAATTTAATATATTTCTCAGTAGAAAGTAATTCTTTCTTCATTATTCTGTTTGTTTGTTAATATTCTAGCGTGGTTTAGCTACACTGATGCTACAACAAATTCTTGGAAAACGTGACTCATCAGAGAATGGGCCCCAGTTAGGTGGTTCTTTAATTTGCATGGTATTATTTGCATAGCCCTATTACTACTGATTTATCTGTTTGTCTCTTCATCATGAATATGCCACATCCTGTTTAAATGTATTATTCTATTATCATGCACTAATTCTATCTCCCAACCTCATAGTCCACCCACTTCCCACCCACACACCCACCAAATCTCATACACACGTGCACACAGACACACACATGTACACACACATGTACACACACACATGCACATGTAACCCAATTTCTGTTTCAACTTCATTCTTGACCAGGATAAGCCAAAGGGAGTTGCTCGATCCGCTCCATTTGCCACTCAGTCATACCATTATGTTGTTTTGCATCCTGGGTGTTTCTCTTTTGACTTTAATTCTTTTATTTCTGAATCCTTCAAGCAGTAACAGGAGTAACCTTTCATCAAGATCTTCACATCTTAGTGAGATATATATGACTGTAGCTCAACTCTCAGTCCTAGGAGATCCACTAATGACAAGATTTTATTTATTAGCCAGGATGTATTTAGCATAATATCCTCCATATAAATTGCTAGACCAGTTAACCTTGCCATTTAACCTCTCCTCTCTCTCACACATACACACAGTGTCAGTAATTATCTCAGTTCAAGGTGTGGGACAGGTGAACAGTCTGTCGTATGTGGTGAGGGGAGTGACATCCTGCTAGATGTGATTTAGCGCTGTCCTGGCTGTACTTGAGGTACAATGAAGCTATACAAACGGGTTGCGGTCACACTTGAAGAAAAACGTGAGTTGGCTATCCAAGGGGGAGATCATTTTACAGTGGTTAAACATACCTGTCTGCTCATACATCTAGGAAAATGTGAAGTGTGGTATTTTGTAATAAACATACATAATGTGTGATGAATCATTGCTCTCACATATCTGGCTGACACATATGTATTGATCATATTCAGTACAACAGTATATCTTCTATTATATATATACATGTATATATACTAGCTGGTATGTGTATGAGTACTACACAGGCTGCATGTGACTTCAGGTAGGAGTATATATGTAGGGTGGTTATTTCATAGATAAGCCGTATTAAGGATCTGCCCCAAATTTAACAGTTATATCACACATGCTTTCTGCAAAATTATCCATTAATAATTCACCAGTCACCAATTAGTCTCCTCTGTCATAAAACCCATAAAGATCACTTATGCTGAGTGGTTAATGGATCGTTGATTGCCAGATTCTTGAGAGAATTTACAGATTTATTTCCTTCACTGTCATTTAGGTGTGTCTTTATTTACATCCTAAGCTTGGGTGTGATAAAACAAAAGTCATGTGCATCTGTATAATGCATATGTGAGTATCATACCTTACTTCACCTAAGTAGGTCACTTTTGTGTCAGGTGTATTGTAAAAGCCTGCCTCACAGACTAGATATTATAATGCTGATAACCCATTTATACAGCATTCACATTGGTCTACTCATAACAGTGGGTGGTGTAATATAATGGGAACACAAAGGGTTGATCCTCAGCCTTATCTGTTAGACACTACTATAGCATATATCACAAATAATGGCCATAGGGTTCAGACATACCAGACAACCAGAAATGTTAAATACCACACAGATAATCCAAATAATACTAAAGCCCAGACAAACAAAGAAGGTTTAAATCCACATGAACCCAGACATTCATCACCATGCCCAAGAAAACTTAATGTCATAATTAATCTTCGAAATTTCCAACTCTTTGTATATATATTCATATTGAGCACACTCTGTCTTTTCTTTACAAGCTCCCTTTGTTTTCAGGTGCTATTTTCTTATTGATGGCGTGTTAAACAATATATGGATCCAGACATTGTGAATACTGTTACCTTGGCAACCCTGCATAGCTCACAGATAAACTGTTTGGGCATATATGTAATAGGTTCTACATACATGGGTGTGTTACAAATAAATAGATCAGATGGTTGGATCTGCCCCAGTGTGGAATGCTGTGAGGTGTTAGACCTTCCTAAGAATTGGATATTTTGTCATTTAGATCCCATTACAACTCTGATAAGTGAAAGCTGACATTTTTGAGATTTTGTCAAATCTCCAAATAGGCCACCTTAGAATTCAGAAAACAAATTTAAAAAAATGTACATGTATTTGATCAAGTTCTCAAGCCAGTGAATATTTTCTAGATGTGCGGAAATCAGCAGTGTAATATCCAGACATCCACACATGTATATTTCTTTGATTTAAATTGGAAATCCCACTTCAAGCAGCCCCAGGCGCCATTTCTTTTTACTATTTTCCTTACAGTCCAAGATCATGTCTGAACACTATAAATATCTGGTCATGACTATTTCCTGGAATCCTCTCAGATCCCCAGTTACCTTTTTCCAAGGCTGATGGACACGCTGTTATTTACCCGGCTGTTAGAGCTATATGGAATTAGGCCCAGCTGTCTAATAGATCACCTCATGTTACTGGATGGTATGCAACACTACTCTACTTTCAGTTAAGAATTTTTTTTTTTAAATAATGGTCAAATTTGATTTTTTTTAAAGAAAAGCTGGATAATCTTTTTTTTATACCCCCCCCCCCCCCCCCCACGCACACAATTGAAGTGCTTTTATTTGTGTCATAACTGATGTCCAATATTTAAAAAAGAATCTGATCTTCATTGTGAAGTTTAGGTGAAAAAAAAGAAGAATACTAAATCTTAATGAGAAAACATACTATAGGTTGTTTTGAATGTGCATACTGATAGAAATAGGTAATAAGTTCTGGAAGTAGTACAGAAAGCCAAGAAAGTATGTTAATTGTGGTTTTTTTCATCATGCCAAAAGCCCATATAGGATGCCCTCTGAGGATTGATAAAAATTAAGATATCTGTAAAGTCCACTTCATATTCGTAGATATTTATGGATGGTCAAATGTTTTTATGGTAGGCCAGGGTAGAAATTGAAAGGAAGCCTAGAAGAGCTTTACTGTCAAATGTTTCCTACAATAACTGTTTTTGAATATGCAGTTTAGTCTGCTTGTCTCGGGAGCCAGCTTTGGAGAAATGTTCTCAAATCTAAAAATTACAGACTTCAGTAACATAATTCTGTTCAGAAATATTACCAGTAGATATTTTTCATTGCTTAACTTAAATAAAAAAAGGCCAGTGTTATGTAAGCTAGTGCATCTCCTGACTATGTATGGTATAATAATTATTAAGTCATGCAATGTTCAGTTTAAGGAATGGCATTGCAGTGTTCTCCCCAGGTTATTATATTTAATTATGTCTTAATTGTTAGAAAATATATTCGCTGCCATTTCAATTTCCCAAATTAAGCACTTAATTGTGATGCAGAATTTTCTACTGACACGTATTAATCTTGAACTGCTCTCTTCTACTTCATGTTAAACTACTATTGAAGAAAATATATAGGTATGTTCATGCCATTAATTTGCTTCAAAGTTCCCTTTTTTCTGTAATCTAAAACAGGAAGGGAAAAAGAAAGTATTTCTTACCTTTGTCTGTTCCTTCCATCAGTCTAATTACTTTTACTTTCTTTAACATTTAATCAAATATTGTGCCATTACCCCAACTTTATGACTACCTATCCAACTCCCAGAAGAATTCATAAATCTATTGAATTTGTAATTAGATTTAGGTGTTGGCAAGGTAAGCATGCAATACTGTGGGCAGACCCATCTGTAGTGGTATATATATACAGTGGAAGGTATACTTTCAAGGATAAGTTTCTGGGGAAAATGGATGTGCCCTCAAAGTTCTTCATTATTTGGCTGCCAAGTTGGCTGGTTGCATTGATATGTATTCAGTTTGGATAATTACCTTAGTTTGGTTGCAGAGGCTGTGGTCAGTTTTCATGTTTTTTGGAACTGACTGAGTTTCACACATTGGGAGAGGTGTATGGCTGTAATTTCTTAGGATCTTGACATGAAAATATTCTGATATACAGTCTTATGGAAGAAACTGATGTGGAAAGATCATGCAGTTAAATTCTAACTAATGTTCATGAGCTGCTACATGTATTTGCTATTTATACATGTAGGATAATCAAAGGAATTCCGTAAACAGATTGGAAGCAGTTGCAGCTTTACTTTCTGAATTGTTTCAAGGACAGTTAAAACAAAAAGAAAAAGTGATAAAAAAGTAAATAATTAACAACCCTTGAGATTTACTGATCCATGACATCTGTTGCTGCCAGCATTGATTTCATATTCTGGAAGGAAAGTCACTGAAGTGATGATATTTTTCTCTACCAAAACCCAGCATCTACTTTGTGTAGTGTATGTTCAAGTACCAAGTTGAAAATAAAGGCAGTGATTGACAATGCCTTGCTGGAGGTCAAATCGTATCTATGCTGCTCCTGTTCCATTTGAAGGTGAGACTGCAGGGAGGATGTACATATTTTTACACAATCTGAACAATTTTGTTGGCTGCCAGTGGAAGGAAAGTTGGTTTCATCCCAGATAGCCCATAGTCTTGTTACTTTGTAAATATGAAAGAAGATTTTGCAGGATTTGGAAGAAAGTGATACTTAAGACACTTTCTTATCTTGTATGATGTCATGCTTTGTTTTAGATTGTGTACTGATGGGGTATGTTTTGAAAAAAAAAATTTCTCAGGTTGTGAATTTATCATATTGAAGTTGATGATTATGAATCTCCCTTTGGGAAAAAAATAGTTGTTGTCCTCCAATGATCTTAGGGATTTCTGTGTGTTAAGCTTGTGTTTTTAAATGTGTAACTTTCATATTTGAAGCAGATTCTTATGGACCAAACAGAAATATTACTGTATATAAATTTTTTTTATATATTTTCAGAATTAGAAAGAAAAATCAAGTCCAACGATTCGGCATACAATGAAAGCTTTAATTATGCAGTGAGTATCCTTTCTGTACTTTGAAGAAAATGCACCAGATACCGTTTGTTGTGTCATTTGTAAATCAGTTATCTCCAGTAAAGCATGTGATATATATATATATATATATATATTTTTTTTTTTTTTTTTTTTCAATTTTCCAGAACAACTACATCTGTACCTCCAAGTATACCTGGTACACATTCCTGCCAAAGAACCTGTTTGAACAGTTTCAGAGGATAGCCAATTCTTATTTCCTTGGCTTACTCATCCTTCAGGTAAGCTATTTGTTACTACTGTGTCACCAGTGAATGTTTTAGGACAACTTATGAGTTGAATTTTACATTGTCACAGAGGTTAACATTTTATAGATAAAACACATTATTATCTCATTACATTTTTGATCGTGTAAAACCTGATAAACTTAATGATAGAAATAAGTTGAAGACTGGAACCATCATTGCTGATGGTGTCTGTTCTGACTCCAGTGATTTAATATAATTTAAAATTAGGATTTAGAGCACAGTACTTGTGTTGAAAATAATAGAGTAACAGAGCCAATTTTCCAGCAGATTATAATTTTCTGGTCTGCTCAGCACAGCTATTTCAGGACACAGACTCTTATTGATTGTGTTTCAGGTATCTATGTGTGACACCTCACCGCTGAATTATTCATTGCGGCATAACATTGATTTACTAAAAATATGCTGATGAAAACAGATTAACTAACATTGTACTGGTATTTACATTTTTAGGGGTTTTAAATCCTCTTTTAAAAGACCTTGGTTTAGAAATAACATGGCCTGTTTTTACTTGCCAGTGAGGAGATGCATGTTTCTGTTTATATTTTTTCGGGATTATTTATTTTTAAAAGAATGATAAAAGAATTAAAGAGACACAAAAGATTTATTGTTTGATTTGAGCAATTATATTAATTTTGAGATGTGCTTACTATTTTTGTAGCATGTATAGTACTTTGTCATGAAATAATTTATAAAAAACATACTTGGGAGGTTCATTATGTTTACTTGAAATATAAATAAAGAGCATGAAAACTATATTACATATTTGTTTAATATTCTTTAGTTAATTATTTATAATTACATCATAATGACAGAAGAGTTTCATTATCTTCCAGTTTAACATCTTCAGTGTTGTATTTAATTTTATTTTATGGTGAATACTTTAATTAATGGTTTCAGTATTTTGTTTACTAAGTTTTGCATGGATATTTTGTTTCCTGTTTTATAGCTCATTCCACCGATCTCGTCCTTGACTCCAGTCACGACCATTGTGCCGCTGGCAGTTGTACTTACAATCACTGCTCTCAAAGATGCTATTGATGACATAGTAAGTTGTTACGTATACTGGTGCTGCTCACCGTGTGATTCACCTCGGCATAGGGAGGCCTGCTTGCCGGGAGAACTGCGTACTACTAGAGTTAGTCTGAAGTCAAAACCAACAGCTTATAAAAATGGATATTTTATGTGAAAAAGGGTGTTTGTTGGGAATACATGTCATTCCAACTAATTACAGTTATACTCATAAATCCATTTTTATGAATCTGGGTTTTTGAAAGAAAAAAAGATTGCCAATTTAGACATAACTTTCTGAAAAAGACTCTTGTGGTTTTGGCTTTTGATTTTACCTACTTTGATTGAGTCTGTTTCAGATTATTGACTGTGTAGGGGAATAAAAAAATCATTAAAAGAGATTTGTATGTATCAGCTTTGTGTTACAGCAAATCTGTTTTGTGCTTTCGAGCAGTTCCTCTGTTGGCTCTATACACAGTATTCTGGCACGGACATCAGGCAAAGTTTCCCTCCAGTTTTGGGTGTGATGGTGGTTTCCGAACTGTTCTTCCCGAATTGGTGTCAAAACCGACCAGCTCCTCAAAACTTGCCATTCCAGATAATGGCCGCTTGACTACTTGCCATAGAACCTTACAGCACTAACTGATACACCTACATATTCTTTCCCATTACTAGCTGCTTCCCTGGGTCTCCTCACTCTCCCCACTAACCACACTGGTTCCTCTTGCTACTGTACTCGCTGTTTCTGCTGTCAAGGAAATGTTGGAAGACTTAGTGAGTGGACTAGAGAATGTTGTTGTATACTTTGGGTCCATTTCGCCAAGCTTCTGTTTGCCTGTTGTCTGTTATGTTAAATGTTTGACTTAAATGTTTTGTGTTAACTGAACTAGTATTCTTATGCATCTCATGATTGCAATTCTGAATGTCCAAAAGAAAAGATGAAAAAATATTGAATAACATCTCAGCATTATTTCAGTTTGTCATACTTGTATATTGCCTTCTGTTTTGTTTCCCAAGATATTAATCATGTTTAGTTTTCTTCTAATTTTCTTGGACATTTGCTTGCAAAAATGACCCTGTAGTCCCATTAAGTTTAATCAATTGTGGGAAATCCATTTATTGCATGTTAACATATAATGTAGCAGAAAGCTATGGATCTTCATGTGTTTCATATGTAGGTTTCCTCTCCATTGACATTACATGCTTTTCTACTTATATTGTGAAAACAAACTCAAGATATTTATTGCACTTCAGTGATGTTATTTAGAAATACATTGGGGTTACTCTGAGGTCAAAAGTTCACACAGATAATTTGCTCAAAATCATTTTGGACCTTCCATACAGTGTTACCAGCAGCATCATATATCATGTCGGATATAAACTTAGCATCAAATGAATATTACGTAAATGATAACGAGACTTTGTGGTTAATTATAAATTACAGCAGACCTTGATGCTGTCTGGATGCAATTGTTTATTCAGGCTTTTGTAGCATGGTGAGGTAACATCATGTCACCAGGGAATCATTAGATTTATATATAACCAGGCTGTTTATGGGCAGGTGAGGGAGTTGAGAATAAACTGGGCAGGTAGATGTAGAATGAAATGGAGAGTCACCTTCAGCACTTGCAAACTTGGGGTACAGACGAATAGTAGAAATTATCAATACCTTGGGGTTAGTCAGAGTTTCAGAGTTCATGCAGATCATTAAGGCTCAAAACCATTTTATGCTTGCCAGACAGGTCCATTTAGAAAAGTCCTGATATGGTCACAGCAGGCATATCCAGCAGGGGCGGGTCCAGCAAGGGGGGATCCAGAGATATTTTCTGACGGTCTTCCAAATTGTCCTTGTTGATCCATTCTCCATTTTTGACTGTCTTCTGGCAGAAAAAAATAGATACTCGTCAATGTAAACTTGCAAATCTGACTGTCTTCCGGAAGACCCAGAAGACGGTCTCTATCCCCCCTGCATTGATATATATAAGCATTCACATATTTGGGGTGCAGTTGTATTGGTGCAGATGATCAAATTTGCCAAACAAGTGTCAGTAAATTTTGTATTAGACTTAACATGTCACCAGCACCTGCTTTGAAATAGACTTGCACATTTAAACTTCTTTTCCTTGGGTTTCAGTTGTCTAAAAAATCAAAACCATCTTATCCGTTTTTTGCTTGATTGTAAGTCTTTTTAGCTGAAGGTTACATGGGTATCTAGGAAAACAAGATTACCTTCAGCTGGAATGAGTTTTAGGGAAGCTTTTCTATCACGTTGGAAAGAATTGCTGGTCAGCCTGATAAAAAATCTTATTGATTTTGGTCAGTCCCTTGCTGTCCTAAGCAGATGCTTATATGAGAAGCAAACATTTACCATTAGCGTTTTGTGAAACATTCCAAGGGTCCAGTTAAGATCAGTCTTGATAATCTATAGAAGTGGACTGAGTGTCTGTATTACTTCTCTCCACAGTGAATTTAATCTTTCTTTATTGATTATAGAATGCTCTGGACTAAGATGCATCAGTGTGAATTAATGCCAGATGTTTCTGCAGAAATTGGAAATCTGGCTTGCTCACTAATGTGATGAATGGTAGTTCAGACTTCACTGTAATTTCAATACCAACCCAATGAAGACTTCCAGATCCCAAAAATTGGATTTTATTTTTATTTCATTTACTTCCAACACACTTAATGCAAGGTCTAGCTTCTTTCCACTTTCTATAAAACTACAAATTAAATACCCCACTTTGAATAGCACCAAACAATTGCTGTATAAAATCTTTACTGCTTTTACTCATAGCAAATTATTCACAATTCTTCCAGGGAAGGAGGGAGTTGTATCTAATTCAGTCTTCATGTCTAAACATTAAGGAGCAGATCCATAGCTCTTTGTGTACTCTTCATTACATATTTTTATATGATTTATTGATCTTATTATTACCATCATTTATTTCTGCGTTGCAAGCAAGGCAGTTTTATTTAGACAATATGGTCTAGATCCAAAGATGTCAATAATCCATGTGCACTGTACTACAATCATTTCCCTTAGATTGAATTGTGTCTAACGTTAAACATACATGTATGAGTAAATATTGCGTATTAATTAACTAACAAGTTTTTCACTGAGAAAGTATTGGATTGTTTAAGCTTTATTGCCACAGTTAAGTCAATGTGCGTTTTGTGTTGGATTATTTCAGCAAAGGCACAGAAGCGATAACCGGGTCAACAACCGGCTGTCGTCTGTGTTACGTAATGGGCAGCTCGTGGAGGAGCGCTGGCACAAAGTGGAGGTTGGGGATATCATCAAAATGGAAAATAATCAATTTGTAGCGGTAAGTTCCCAATATACACAATCTTACCATCCTTCTATTTCACTGGCAGAAGCAAGATGTTGTCACTGTCAGGGAATTGATCTGGCCTTTTTCACTGAGTGTTATCTTAATATTGGACGATTTTTATTGATGATTAATTATTCATATTTGTTGATTCAGGCCGATTTATTGCTGCTCTCAACAAGTGAACCAAACAGTCTGTGCTATATTGAAACAGCAGAACTAGATGGGTATGTTTTGTAAATCGATTCCACAGAAATCCATTATTTCTATGTTATCATATTTGGGGTAATAGAATTATATACAGCCCAGGATATGAGGATGTAAAACTTGATTTTCTCATAGACAAAACGATTCTTCAGACGTCAAGCTCTCTTGCTATATTCTCCCACTGGTTGATGATGATGATGTTTGAGTTTCCAGTTCATAAAGGGAATGCCTTTGTAAGCACATTAATCCTGATTTCTGTAGATTTTAACTTATTGGTTCTATCTACAGGGAAACCAACCTGAAGGTCAGACAGGCTCTGCCAGAGACGGCAGAAATGGGGAATGATATTGGAGAGCTCAGTAAATTTGATGGTGAGACATGGCATGCAGAATTAGAGAGTCCAGAATCAGGCCAGCATGGAATTGTTTGATAATAATTTAAAAAATAAAAAAGAAAAAATATGAATTTTTATGGATTTGGTTAAAATTACAGAATAAGTTGAAACAGTGGAAATACCTGTAGAAAAATGGCCTTTTGGTGCAATTTAAAAGTAGGATACAAGAAAAAAAATTTTTGCAAAATGTTAAGTTCACTTTTTTATTTACTGTAGTGTTTATTTCATTTTCCAATGTATGCCTGTTATGCTTAAAGGCAAATTGGGGTTGTGGATAAAAAGTGGGTGATTACTTGATTTCGATTATAAATATTTAAGCTTCAATGATTATAAAAAAAAAAAAAAAGATCAGTGGATATTAATGTTATTTGGGAAAACTGAATTCTAAAAAGAAAGTGACCTGGAAAATGCAGTTGGATTGTGTTTGGAGTGAATTAGTTGCAAAATCACAATCAACTGACATCTCACTGACTTTTAGTTCATTATTGTGTGTCTGCTTTAAGAACCACCGTTTAGGTATTCATATTTTATGTCTTTGTTGGTTTGTTAGTTTACAGCCTAACTCAAAAAGTAATGGGTGGAGTTGATTAAACTTATAAGATCAGAAATTGGCTAACTAATAATCAGTTGCATTTATTGATGACTCCTTGATTAATTAGCTATATAATTACTGAAGGAACTGATTAATAATGAGAGGTCAGTTCATTTGGTGTGCCTTAATTAGTTAACATTATTCTGTGTATGATTTCAATAGGAGAGCTGACCTGTGAAGCCCCCAACAACAGGCTGAACAAATACGAGGGCACCCTGAAGTGGAAGGGGGAGGCGTATTCAGTGGATAACGACAAGATCCTCCTCCGTGGTTGTGTACTAAGAAATACCATGTGGTGTTATGGGTTGGTGGTGTTTGCTGGACAAGACACAAAACTCATGATGAACTGTGGAGAGAGCATGTTCAAAAGGACCAATATTGATCGTCTCATGAATGTTCTCATTATTAGGGTGAGTTTTAGTGAGTTATTATGGCACAGAAACAAAATGAATACTGAGGTGTCCAAATGGGATGAGGCAGCAGCATTTACCTTAGAATGGCAGCCAAACTTCCTCTGTTTGATCTAATCCATTTGACAGGCAGTATGATGATTATTTTGATGGTATTTTATTGAGAAAGAATTACAACTTCAGTATCTTCAATAGAATTGAAGAATTCTTTTAACTTTATATAAAATACACGGGAAAAGATCTCATGTTTTCCTAAAGTTCTGAATAAATGCATTTCCAGATTGTGATTGCCTTATGCTGTTTGTGCCTTATTTGCACGGTGGCATTTGGTATCTGGGAGTCGACCACAGGCTTTGACTTCCAGCTCTACTTACCCTGGGAGGACTATATCCCGGGGACGTCCCTGGGGACCACGTCTGGCACCAAAGAGGCTGGGGCCACGGTGCTGGCACTCATGGTTTTCTTCTCATACGTCATCATATTGAATACAGTGGTGCCAATCTCTTTGTATGTCAGGTGAGAGAAATTAATTTCACAAAACATCTTTGATTAAATGCATCATTTTTAGAAGACTGTTATAGCAGTCGTTATCACAACTGTTCCTGATTAACAATCCCAAATAACATTTATGCAATTTCTTTCTCAAGCAGGTATGAGATTTTTCAGACTATTGGCAGATTTCTGGCTTTTTTGGAGCCAAAAATATCATTGGCTTAGGCGTTCCCCTGGACCCCACGCCATCTTTTCTGATTTTTTCTCTTTATTATATGGCAGTCTTATCCCTGCTCAAGGAAATAATCATGTTCCTCTTCCTGAACGTTGTCACACACACTTCTGGAATTTAGATATTTTGGTGTATTTTTTCCCATTTATTCATTTACTGTTCCACCCAGAGTTCATATTGGAAGTATATTATTTAGTTTTGTACTCTGTACATTATGTGAAAGCCTGCTGCTCCCTTCCAGTGTTGAGGTGATACGTTTTGTGAACAGTTGGTGGATCAACTGGGATAGGAAGATGCACCACCCCCAGTCTGACACCCCAGCCAGGGCCAGGACTACCACTCTCAATGAAGAATTAGGCCAGATAGAATATATTTTTTCAGACAAAACTGGGACACTTACACAGGTAATTGATTTTTTTTTACCACCATTGTGAGCAATAGGGGTAGAAATGGTTTTACCCCCCCCCCCCCCCCCTCCACCCACCCATCCACCCTCCTGTCCCGTAATATTTGAAGATAACTTGTATTGGCTGAGGAAAAATTCAGAAACCTTTGTTTTTAAGTTTTTGTGAAAGCCTGATTGGGTGGCTTAAAGTGACAAACCAAGCCTATTTAAATAAAATGTGTTGCTTTCTAAGATTTTCAAACAGCCTATTATGTTTTATTTGATTTTGTTTTCCTTGCACTTGAATGAACTGTTGATTTGCATTCATTTATTCCAGAACATTATGACATTTAATAAATGTTCTATCAATGGGAAAATGTATGGCGACCCCTATGATCCTGATGGCAACCCCATGGAAATATGTGATGTGAGTCAGAAGTATATGTTAGAATTATTTATTAAACCTAGGAAATTTGCTGTTTTCAATTCTCTTTTAACAAGTATCCCAATTTAAAGGCTGTGACAAATTACTAGAGAAAAAAGTATGATGTAACCTATTATAAATTGTAAAGTGATGCACTCTGCAAATGATGTTTCTCATACTATAAATGTCTATTTGCTCTGATGAGTAGGATTTGTTGGTTACCCATTTTGATAGATAACAAACAATTGGTTTTACTGAAACATCTGTGCTGCAGCTAGACATTGGAGTTCTGCCACTTAACAGTTTCATTTCTCCTCTTCCAGAGAACAAAAGTTGATTTTTCTGGAAACCATATGTATGAGGAATCTTTCGAATTTCATGATGTCCGACTCCTAAAGGCAGTTCAGAATAAAGATCCCCACGCAGATGAATTTTTCCGTGTTTTGGCTTTGTGTCATACTGTCATGTCTGAAGAAAAAGATGGTAAGTTTGGTCATGAATGCTGTGCTATTCTGTGAAATAAAAATAATGATTGGTTACCAGTGATCTTGATTGATTGTCCAAGACTGTATTTAAAAGTGATTTTCTTACCCAAGGACTGACTCTACATTCCAGGCAAGTTAGAATACCAGGCACAGTCTCCTGATGAGGCGGCACTGGTGTCTGCAGCAAGGAATTTTGGATTTGTGTTTAAGGTGAGACATGAAATTTGACAGTGCTATATTTAGAGCAGGTGTTTCGTTTTTTAAAAGAGAAAGTCTTCAAGTGTCGA
Source organism: Lingula anatina (assembly GCF_051362555.1). Lineage (NCBI taxonomy): Eukaryota > Metazoa > Brachiopoda > Lingulata > Lingulida > Lingulidae > Lingula > Lingula anatina. The sequence continues at coordinate 68,984,281 of NC_141767.1, read as the reverse complement.
TCACCCATCGAAAAATGCAAATGTTAAGTTTTGAACTTTTTGAAGTTTTTGATTTATAACTGTCTACAATTTCCATATTTTTAGACTAGAACTCCCACTACAATCACCATTGAAGTGAATGGGGTGGAGGAAATCTATGAACTGTTGTGTATTTTAGACTTCAACAATGTCAGGAAAAGAATGTCTGTAAGTACTTGTACACGTAATACTATTCATTTGTCAAAGTGGATTCAACTAACTTAGCATTTATTAAATTTATGGGAGGATAAAGGCTAGATGGTAGGTAATATTACAATGTATGTTGCTGTTCGTGTTCTCTACTATTGTTATTGGTATGTTCAGGTGATCGTGAAAAAAGATGACAAGATAATGCTGATGTGCAAAGGAGCTGACACCACTGTTTATGCCCACCTGGATAAAAACTGTGGAGATATTAAAGAACTAACCACTAGTCATTTAAATGTAAGTGTGCTTTACTTTATTTATTTATTATTTTTATTTATTATTTTATTTTATATATTTATATTTATGTTTTGCTTAGTTCTATGTATAGGTAACACATGGTTATCTGCATGACATTCTAAAAAGTTGGTTTGATGCATAAACTGGATAATAGGCATCTTGGAGAAGAATAATTTTATGATTACCATGTTTTTACCCTCAATAAATACAGTTTATAAATGAATAAATAGTATTAGGGTAATTGTTAGATAGTGGTAATGGCTTAAGAAGCTACACCCTCAGGCCTTCCTAACTACCAGACTCGGCACCGAATGATTCCGAATTCACCAGTAGATTGGACCACATTACCCGTTTTCAAGGTTTGCGTCAGTACACATTTCACAGTATCATACCCCGGAACTAATTTTGAGATGAGATGCACTACTTTACAATCCTGCTCAGAATCATTGCTATCACATTGCCTACTAGGCAAGAGCGATTTCGTGTCTGATACTTCGAAGCGCGTACTGACGCACACCTTGAAAACAGGCAGTGTAGTCCAATCTGCCAGTGAATTCAGGATCATTTGGTGCTGAGTCTGGTAGTTGGGTAGGCCTGACCCTGTAGTTGACTGTGTGTCCTGTGTTCTCCCCAGGAGTTTGCTCACATTGGACTGCGAACCCTGTGCTTGGCAACCAAGGAGATTGATTCCAATTATTACAATGAGTGGAAGAAAAAACACCACCGAGCAAGGTAAGGGTCATGGCATTTATAACATTAACCACTGCAGCCTGAAATGACATATAAGTTTACTTACTTCCTTCTTTGTGTAATTACATCTCAGCAATCCCACTTTTTTCCACTCCAGTAATGCATTGGCGGTCAGAGAAATGTTGCATACATCTAATGTCTGTTGTATAGTTACAGTACTTGTATTGCAAACACATGAACACCTGCCTTACTATTCTTTCCTTAAAAAGAAGGGAAAAAAAGAAGCACTGTTTGTCTCCCATGAATGTATATTTTAAATTAGAATGTTTTATATATTTTTAAAAAAATCCTCTAATCTATTTCCAGCACATCAATGGTAAACAGAGATGAGATGTTAGATGAAGTATTTGAGGAAATAGAGCAGAATCTGACTTTGATAGGTGCAACAGCTATTGAAGATAAACTACAAGATGGTGTCCCGCAGACCATTGCAAACCTTGCATTAGCTGACATTAAGATTTGGGTGCTTACTGGGGATAAACAAGGTAAAAATAAACCTAATGAAAAACACTATTATAAGTTTGAAATATTGGACCACATTAATTTATTCTGATCCTTTCCCATTTTATCAAAACATTAAGTATTTACAACTTAATCTCTAGAAACGGCTATCAACATTGGGTATTCCTGCAAGCTGTTGACAGAAGAAATGGAAGAAGTGTTCGTAGTGGACGGGGAATCTAAAGAACAAGTTGCCAAACAGCTGCAGAATGCCAAAGACATGATGTCTGGGCACTCCAGTGTGGAGGTCGTCTCCTATGCTGGAACTGCTACTCCCATGCAGAATGGAAATTCAACAGAGGAGTTTGGAGGCTATGCTCTGGTCATCAATGGACACAGCCTGGTAAGTAGAGCTGTGGCAGAGAAGTTTCTACATTTATGTTTATGGTTGTATGCTTTAGGCTTTATATACAGGAAGTGATGAGACATTTTAGTATGGCAACAGTGTTAATTAAATTTCAAATTAAAGTGAACAAATGTGAAGTTAAGATGATTAAGACTTCCAGAGACAGTTCATTATTGAAATATAAGTAAGGTGCATTGTTGGTTATATGAAAGTCATGCTTATTAAACTTAACATCACTGAATTCTCTGGAAATTATTACAGTGAAATATATCACAAAAGTATAGAAATATCCAGATGAATATCAAAGAAAATTCATTTCTGTTGACTTAAATTAATTGAATAGACAGCAGGTTTTATTCAAAATTTTGTTGCACTTTTAAGTTTTTCTTGAGTTTTCTTTTGACGACTTGTTTCTCTTTTCCAAGGTATTTGCCCTACATAAAGATATGGAGCAACTTCTGCTGGAGACAGGTTGTTTATGTAAGGCAGTGATCTGTTGCAGGGTCACTCCGCTGCAGAAAGCGCTGGTAGTGGATCTAGTCAAGGTCAATAAGAAATCTATCACTTTAGCAATAGGAGATGGGGCCAATGATGTTAGCATGATTAAAAGTGAGTGCCTAAATTATTGATAAGTCTTATTTTAATGTCTCCATAAAATATTCAATATATCTAAACAAAAAAAGGTTGTTAAGAAAAATGATATCAGTATACAAACACACTAAATACTTTTCTGAAATAATGAGTGAAAAACAAAAATTCTGTAATTTCTGATAAAAAATAAAAATTTTAACACAATTTTTATGTACAGTCACAACCTGTTAAGCATCTAAGTTTTATATCAATTTGAATTGAAAAGTGTTTCTTGTACAATTCTAGAATGCCATTTTATTTAGTCTTATATGTGTACATAAGGATAGATAGGTATGAAGCCATCAGTTTTGAAGATGGTGTGTCTTTTTATTTGTTTGAAACTGCCCCCCCCCCCCCCATTCCCCCCTGCCTACAGGGCTGCTGATGGGTAAATTAAAAGATGATCTTTTCATTTCAGCTGCTCACATAGGTGTTGGCATCAGTGGCCAGGAAGGCATGCAAGCAGTGCTGGCTAGTGATTTCTCGCTGGCTCAGTTCCGGTACTTGGAGAGACTACTTCTATGTCATGGCCGCTGGTCCTACGTCAGGATGTGCATATTTTTACGCTACTTCTTTTACAAGAACTTCACTTTCACATTTTGTCATTTCTGGTTTGCATTCTTCTGTGGATTTTCTGCACAGGTAAACTGAAAAAATTTCACACTTTGATATTATTATTGTGGAACTGTTTTAAATAATTAGAATTATATTTCAAGCATTTAATTCATGATGTAAATGATAATTTTCATATTTACTATATTTAATTTATCGTATTCTTTCAGACATTATATGACCCATTCTTCATCTCATTGTACAACTTATGTTACACATCAATGCCAGTGTTGGTAATAGGGATATTTGAGCAGGCAAGTTTGGATGAAGTGTTTAGTAGAAACATCTTTATGACTTATAGAATATCTCTTCTCTTTTGTATGTTAGTGAAGTTAAGGCTCCAGTGCCTATTTAGATGTTGCATTGTCTCCCTGATGAATATTAAAGACAGTACATGACATTTCTATGATTGCACTTTGTCAGTCTTCCAGTGCTTCCATGAATGTTTTTAACAGAATATTTTTTTTCATTTATACAAACATTTTTATTTTTTGATAAATAAGCAATAGCTTTAACATTCTGATATCAACATCTAATATTATGACACCTTTTCATCTGTTTCAGGATGTGAATGATATATATTCAATCAAGTATCCCAAGCTGTATGCACCAGGCCTATCAAACTTACTGTTCAACAAAAAAGTATTTCTTCACAGTGTGTTTGAGGGAGTGGTTTCTTCACTTCTCCTGTTCTTCATTCCTTACGGGGCCTTCAACATGGGGGTGGACCCCACAGGCCATGACGTGGCCGACTTTCATACCTACGGAGTCACAGTGGCCTCTATACTTATACCTGTAGTGACATTCCGGGTAAGTTGAGTTTGTATATGACGCAAAAGAGTTTCAAAGGTAATATTTTGGTAACTGTGCCCTTTAAGCAACTTTGTTTCAATTGAATTTGAATGTAATGGGAAGTATCAGCCCAGTTTTATATAATTAAGTGCATTTCACATTCAAAACACTTCAAGGTGAGAAAGAATTCTGTTCCCTTTATAGAATTTTTCTCACTACAGAAAACTTATCTTAAAGAAAAAAAAATTATGATTGGACATTAAATAATTTACTGAACATTTTAATTGGACATTCTTCTCTTTTTCATTTGAAATAATTCTTTCTACTTTGTGTTTTATTTGTGAAGTCTATAGAAGATATTTTTATGGATTTTAGACTTAAATAAATATATTATTACTCTGTTTGTGAAGATTATACACGATGAAAGCAAGCATAATCAGACAATTTCTTCCTTTCAGTTGGCAATAGACACACAGTTTTGGTCAGTATTCAATCCCATCATGACGTTTGGCAGCATCATATTTTATTTTTGCTCTATATTCTTTCTGTACTCTGACATTTTTGGGAACAACTGGCTCATTACAACGACATACACAGGAGCGGCAAGACACACCATGGCGACAGCCAACTTCTGGTTCTCTCTTGTGCTGGGCAATGTGGTCTTACTGTTACCTGTGGTAGCCTACAGATTTTATAAACAGGATACAGCACCTACGTTAACTGACAGAGTAAGGCTTAGAACTAAACTGTCCAAGTCAAAATCAAAATCAAGAGACCTTGGATTGAAACTAAGTCGTGCCTCCTTCAATCGCAGCAGCAAGCATGGTTCCATAAGGTCTGGCTATGCCTTTGCACACCAAGAGGGTTTTGGACAATTGATAACAAGTGGAAGCATAATGCGGGCAAACAGGCCACTAGATGGAGCCACTCCAATTCGCCAAAATAGTGCAGGAAATGGCACAAAGACAAAGCTTTCTGATGGCAATTTGGTTATGAATTCTTCTCCTAAAAATAATATTCCCTCCTCTTGTGAAAATAATGTGGAACTTGTAGGTTACACTGTTCGTTCTTGATTTGCTGGTTCTTTTAGGTGTAGAAAATAACCAGAATTCAAAGTTTGTTATTCAACAAAGTTGGAAAATTAATTGCCATCAAATAATGAAAATGGTTTTATTTTGTTAACTTAGAATTTGAACCATGCTTTTAAAAGCAATTTACTGTCAAGACAAAGGGGTTTTAGATTTGATCTAATATTACCTTTTGGGGGGTGGGGGGGGTTTAAATTATTTTGACACATTGAAAGGAAATTGTTAGAATGTTTTTTATAGTTGCATTGCTTTTCTCTTGGCAAAATCATTGTCACATCAGAATCTGTAGCTATTACATTTCTCAAACTATCATTAAAACATACTCAAAACAGAACGTCTCTAATCAAACAATTAGTAATTTAATCTTTATATAGTTTGTAACATTACTTTAAATGGCAGATGTCTCATTGTAATATTAACTTCGTTTTTAATTAGGATTCTAATTCAACCATTGCAGTACACCATTTAGGAGGCTGTTACAGCAGCCCTCCCCTTTAAAACTCTTCTCAAGTACATGAGGAGATTGTTATTGGTATTATTGTAATAAATCATGTTTATAAGCACACATGTAGTAAAGTGTCATCAGCATTATTTTCTACACCAAGAAGTAACATCTTTAGTAGAACAGCTGGCAAGAAATTTTACTGAATTGATTAGTGACCTGTGAAGTTTATACTAGAAATTTGTTTTAGTCATTTTTCATTGGACTATGTTTGTTGCAGAATAAGTTCTACTGAGATGTTACTTCTTTTAACGTGTGGAAACTCAGGGCCCAAGCCATTATTCTTTACTTTAGCACTGTTCTTGTAATCGAGTTTTCTTTCTTTCTTTCTTTCTTTTTTCCTTTTTTTTTTTTTGGGGGGGGGGGTCAAAATATTCCCCAAATTTTTATTAAAATATCAATTGTGTAAATAAGGAGTAAAAAGGATAAATAATTTTGTATTATATTTTTATGACTACCAATGCCAAATACTTGGATTTCAACTTATGATGATAGAAAATAAATATTTTCACTTTTCTTTTTTTTAAGTCAGAGATGTGTGTCACTGTTTTTTTATATATAGTCAGATAGCAGATGTTACAAGGACTAGAAAATATACTATACATTGAACCTTAAAATGGGATGCATGTCAAAGTTTGTTGAGTGTCTGTGTTTACCAAGGGCTTTAATGTGCTTGCTATTCTATTGTACTGTTCTGGTATTGAAGCAACCAACACAGTAACATACTATATATATATTAAGAGTCTGAACCTTAGACCCCATTCCCACAGATTTTAGATCGATCTATCCCTGTGGGGAGTTTCACTAGATTACCATCAGCTTAGCTGGCTTAAATGTCTGTCCCGCCTACTAAGAGCTGTAAGGGGGTAATTAACTGTCGTGCTCGCTCGGCTGACAGCAATTTAGCGTGAACCCCCAGGGAGTTAGGTCGACCCAGATAGATCGATCTAAATCTCTGGGAATGCAGTCTTAAACATTTCAAACCACTGATCAAACTGACTACAAGTCCTCGGAATACTTCTAGTTCAAATTAAAATTAACTAGATTAGGTTTTTAAGTAATTTGATTAATAATTATTATAGTAATTATATAATTAAGTCACAGTGGTTACTTTGAATTTTTAAAATCATTTTTACTAGGCTGATGCTATGTGCAGCAGGTGTCTTGACACAGTATCTATGACATCATAGACTGCTGTCATAGAACTAGTCATTGCTGCTTAACCAGCTTTCTCAAACATCATTTCAGTCAAATACAAAAGTATTACCATTAAAATTTGTGTTTATTGACACATAAGTGTACATGTACGTCAACATGGTCTATGCAATATTGTCAGCCATTCTTTTCATTGCAATTATTTGTGTGCATGACTGTTTTCTGTTGCAATTATTGTTGTGCGTATATTTTTTGTTGCAATATGTTATCTGTTTAATGGGAATCATCTGAAAGAACCGGGTCTTTGTTACTTGAAATAAAATCAAGCAAGATTTAGCAGGATTTGGAGATGGGGGGATCAGAAATAATGGCAGAAATGCAAGTGCGGAGTGAAAGCTGACAGAATTTATGTACCCTCTGGTTGTTTTATGTTCTTGTGCAGAACAATATGGATTCACACATTTTTGGTCTCACTACTGCAATGCTTTTTAATACTTTCTCGGTGCATATCGCTAGCGCATATTTTCTTGTTTTCCAGTCTTTTATATCACGTGGTCTGAAAGGCCTCATTTTAGGACACCTCAGATGATTCCCATTCTTTACACACCTTGTTCCATTCAGTAACATTTTATTTTCAAAATGATATGTATATTTCAATCTTTCTACTTACATTCAAATAACAGAATACATGTAGTTGTTACAAAAATTATAGTTTTACTAAAAGAACGATTGTTTAAGGAACAAATGAATGTTTTATATCATGTGATCTTTTGAGTCACTTGATACATGTTGAAGTGTTCTGTTGCTAATATTTTAGAAATAAATAAATTTAATAAAAAATGTCATTTTGGTCTATATTTTGCCTTAAGCATCATTTCATTACCCTAACAAATGGGTCAAAAAGAAGTGTCCATGTGCTATACAGGGAACTTGTTTTAATGGATTTCCATAAATTGTAAATGACATTGAGAAATTGAAATATAGGCTGAGGGGGCTTCGTTTTCCTCCACTCAATGCAATGCTCCTACTAAAGTAATGTTCATGCACACCTGATTTTTACATCTCATTTAACCTTGATCTTCAAAAGTTGATCAACAGTTCATCAATTTATTTTTGAACCAATCACTTATGTCTAAAGCTAGCTAGTAGTTCCACTTGTCAACTGGTAAATAAAAAAATCATTTTTTTATAATGTTCTAAATGACTAGAACAGAGGAAACCATACCACTTGTGTTCCTATAGCATCATATAACAAAATCAGATTTCTTTCATCAGCCTTGTAATTAAATCTTTATCACTCAAAAAAGCCCTGACATCAAGATGGCAACTGTTGCAGCATGGCTAATATGGCTACTCTCAGTCCCTCTGCCAGCTGCTCAACTGTGTATGGTTTATTGATATCTGGAACATGTATGAAAGCTGCACAATCCTGGTTGACATGAAGGGAAAGATAATAGGAAAAATCACACAGGAACCTGAAAGAAAAATAAAAGTGCAAAAGTGACTTGATACTGGAGATTCACATTAATCTCAAAGTCAAGAATAACTGTTTTATCTTATCTTATCATATCATATCCAGAGACCACCAAAACCTTTTTAACAGCAATAATAAGGTTATTAAAAACTACTGCTCATACAATCATTAAGCTGAGACAGTGGCTGATTAGATAAGCACAAAAATAACTCTCCAATAAAGCTAGTGAGTGTTTGTTCCCAATGAAACTATTGTTTAACCAAAATTCATACTACTATGGGCGTCTTAATTGTGTCTGTAGATTTATCAAAGATATCGTATTGTATCATATTGTATTGTAGGTAGATTTATCCTCCTGTCACTTAGTAGAATAAAAGAAGGCTGGTAACTAATTGAGAGCATTGGAAATAAGGTGTGTTAATCTGGTTGTACTCAGCAAGAGTCCCAGAGGAATTGGATTCGTCTACAAAGAAAGAAAGATTTTTTTCATTGAGAATGAGCCCTAAGACTAAACTAGAGGATCAGAGAGGCGATACCGCCTCCGAATATTGTACCACCAGCTGGAGCAAGCGCATTCATATAGACCCCCACATATACAAAATAAGGAACACAGCCACCAGTCTTGTGCTTGCCAAGCTGTAAAAATGCAATCAACAAGAATTTTCAAAATATGCAAAAAATATATATATAACTACAAATGGTACAATCAAAGTTAAGTTCATTGTAAGGTAGGTCAAAGGTCAATTCCAAGGTCACAGTAAATTGCCAGTATATGACTTCCTATTCAACTTCAATAGTAACTATGGGCCTATCTCTGCCAGGTTTGGAGTTAAAAGAAAAAGAAATTAGCAGAGTTCAGTTCATGATAATAAGTAGGTCAAAGGTCAATTTCAAGGTCACACTTAGATTGCCAGTATATGACTTCCTATTCACGTTCAATAGTAACTATGGACCTATCTCTGCCAGTTTTGGAGATAAAGGAGAAGCAAAATATGCAAAGTTCAGTTCATGGTGAAAAGTAGGTCAAAGGTCAATTTTAAGGTCACTTTTAGATTGCCAGTATATGACTTCCTATTCAACTTCAATAGAGACTATGGACCTATCTCTGCCAGTTTTGGAGATAAAAGGGAAGCAAAATTTGCAAAGTTCAGTTCATGGTGAAATGTAGGTCAAAGGTCAATTTTAAGGTCACATTTAGATTGCCAGTATATGACTTCCTGTTCAACTTCAATAGTAACTATGGACCTATCTCTGCCAGTTTTGGAGATAAAAGGGAAGCAAAATTTGCAAAGTTCAATTCATGGTGAAAAGTAGGTCAAAGGTCAATTTTAAGGTCACATGTAGATTGCCAGTATATGACTTCCTATTCAAGTTCAATAGAGACTATGGACCTATCTCTGCCAGTTTTGGAGATAAAAGGGAAGCAAAATTTGCAAAGTTCAGTTCATGGTGAAAAGTAGGTCAAAGGTCAATTTTAAGGTCACATTTAGATTGCCAGTATATGACTTCCTATTCAACTTCAATAGTAACTATGGACCTATCTCTGCCAGTTTTGGAGATAAAAGGGAAGCAAAATTTGCAAAGTTCAGTTCATGGTGAAAAGTAGGTCAAAGGTCAATTTTAAGGTCACATTTAGATTGCCAGTATATGACTTCCTATTCAAGTTCAATAGAAACTATGGACCTATCTCTGCCAGTTTTGGAGATAAAAGGGAAGCAAAATTTGCAAAGTTCAGCTCATGGTGAAAAGTAGGTCAAAGGTCAATTTTAAGGTCACATTTAGATTGCCAGTATATGACTTCCTATTCAACTTCAATAGTAACTATGGACCTATCTCTGCCAGTTTTGGAGATATCAGGGACTAAATGTTATAATTTTGGAGTTACAATAATGTGCCATAAATTTCCTATAGAAAAAATTAATTAAAATAAAGAAAAGGTCATTTTGGTCAAAATTCTTGAAATGGGAGGTGCTCTGAAGTTCCAGATGTTCAAATTTGATGAAATAATGTCATTTTTGACCACAAGTTGTCTGCTTTGCCAAGGCTTATGTTTTATTTTTTCGGAGTTCAAAATTTATTATCCATTACCGTACTGCACATTTTGCTTTCACCACCAATATGTACTTTTTGATACAGCGTAACTCGAAAACGGTATGGAATACAAAAAAACGGAGACCACCTCCAGTGTTGGGCTTTACATGCTCTACAAAATGCAAAAAAGAATGGGTGTCTAGCATTAACAGTTCCCAAATTAGAGACAGTTTTAAGTTTCGATATCTTATGGCCGCTACTCCCGTGAAAATGCACCGATTGACCCCAAATTCACGGAGATGAAAGATGACCCGAAGGGTAACACTTTCCATTAATATTATTAGTTAAGTCTGTGTGGTATCTGAATAAGGCCGCAAATAATTTTTTTTTCGGCAAAAATTTTGTTTTTTTGAAAATTTTGGCCTGTTTGACCTTGAAATAAAGGTCAAAGGTCAAATCCAAGGGCATATATGAAATCTACACATATGACTTTTGGAAAGCTGTCTGTAGAAATTTTTCCCATAATTCCTTCCGTAGGGGAGATAATTAGCATTTAATTTTGCCATTTTTGGACAAGGGTGCATTGCAATGAGTGCCACACCTAGACCCCAATACCGACAAAGCCCAAATTTTACGTGGAACGAGTTGAGATTATAGGTGACCTAAATCCAAGAGATGGGTATGGAGGCCCTTACCGTCTAGGAGGAGAAGCGGTAACGGTGACTTGGCGGCGGAGCCGCAGGAGCCGGCGGAGCTGCAGGAGCCGGCAGAGCCGCAGGAGCCGGCGGAGCCGCAGGAGCCGGCGGAACATACGGGTCGGGACTAAAACCATGTGTACCGCCAGCGCCTACGCTGGTGGTACAATAAGTATTCAGAGAATGCCATCTGACATCAACTTCGATTCTCACCTTCCGGGATCAGTAGAAACAATGGCTTCCACTCCACAAGCAGAGCTATTAACACACTGCTGTACTTTAGTCATATCTATAGCCGACACCAGGCAGTGGTCTGCTCCGTCCACACAACACTTGGTGTCAGGAACACAGTTATATATATCCTCTCTCTCATAGCCGTCATTGTGTGCTAGCTGCTCCAGTGTCAGTCTGTCTGCAATCCCGGACACTCCTACATGTACTACTAACTAAAAGTGGAAGAGTATCGTGATGAAAGTTATTATACAGTGCAGCAAATGAAGTCATTGGCACACTGACACCAGCAAGTTGACTGTGGTCCAATAAACCCTGCTGGGCATTATATTATATTATATTATATTATACCATTCACATTTTTTTAATTAAAAAGAAACCACAATAAAAATGTGTTTCTGTTAACTTTAATGTAAGAATTATGAAGGTACAATGTAAGAGCCATGTTATTCCTGAAATGATGGAGGATATTTATTTAAAAAAACAAAAAAGAAAAAAATTAGAATTTACCTATACGTACTGACCTTGGGTCTAAGATTCCACAACTTGGGCACAATATTTTTCACTTCAGAGTAGGCCACTGGTAGCTGGTCCACCACAAGATTAATGCCTTGTCCCAAACCTTTCCTTGCCAACTCCTGGACAGCAAGCCAGCTGGCATTGATTGTGTGGGAACCAAAGGGTCCAAATCCTTCAAAATTGTATATCATATATGGTGTGTTCTCTTTTTCCATTTATTGCTATGAGTGTTTAAAAAACTTGTAAAATGGTACCACTTACAAAGCAGTGCCAGTTAAATGAAATACGGCCAAATACTAGTACATGCAGTTGTATCCCTGAATTCTATAAAAATATATTTTTTCATAAAAAAAGATTTGATTTTAAAATATGTAGAATTTTCTTCCTTTTTATATACTCATGTATTTCACAATGTGTTAAATAAAAAAAAATGCAAAAAAAAAAGACTATCTATTACAAAACAATATCACATGATGTAAAAGTACTTACCTGTCACAACCACAGTTTGTTGATCTGTCATTTTCCTAAGCACTAACTAATGTTAGATCTACAAATGAGGAAGATTTTCGACTTCAATCGCAATGACAGTACATGAGCAATCTACTTTAAATAATATATCATAATGCAGAATTATACATTAATTTGTGTTTGACGTTTGCCGAATGCTGTGGGTAAAAAATATAAACAAAGCCATGCATTAGTTCACAATGTTTACCTTCTTGGTACGGTAAGTGCTTGGTTCATTCAAAGAGAGGCCAATTAGCAGCCTGAGGTCGAAAGCACTTTTTTGACAAAACCAATAACCAAAGTCGGTAGAAATATAGCATTTAATGGGACAATTGAAACAAAATATCAGGAGGAAAGCTTCAAATTGCATCACAGCAGAAAGTTTCATTTGTGTTTGACATTTATTTAATTATCTGCGGGATGACAACATGGTGGCCTTCGACGAGGAAAAAACGAAATTGCTGATACTTTTCGTATTTTCTTACTTTTTGACAACAACAGCTGACCAAACAGGTAGGTTTTTGCCAGATTTATACACACCCGCAAGCGAATCAGTAGTAAGGATATCCAAATTGAATTATTCTTAATATGGGTCTGCAATGTTATTTCATGTTATGTTTATTTCATGATTTGTTTTACCTTGGTTGAGATCACTGACAGGAGTGATTGTTGTGGTGACCTAGTCCAAATGATAGGCCTTTTTACTTTTAATGCACAGTAGTTCCAGCACGCTCAATAAATATCTGAAAACGTGACCAGCAGTCTAAAGACAGAAGAATCGGACCACTGTTGATCCTGGTCTCCTGATACTGTAATTCTAAGTGAAGCAACGCCCGTGAAGCAAGGCTTTTTAAATCCGTTTGTTAAAACAGTTCAATTTATTTTAATCGTATTCATAGGTGCTATCTGTTTATATCTTTCAGCTAAAACTCCAACTCCTAAAACTTTATTATCAACAAATATGATAAATTTCTATTTCAGAACTAACAACAGATTTTCCAGATAGAGGAACACATACTTTTCCATCAGATGAAAGCACTGTGATATGGCAAGGGCATTCAGGTTCCAATAGTACCGTCCTGGATCCTAATTTTTTTAATAACACATGCAGCAAACAGTACATATCTTCATGTCCTAGCAAGGCAAAATGTAGTGAGCTAGGAGCCTGTTGCATTGAATGTGAATTTGATACTTCATGCACCTATGGAGATGATGTGACAGTGACTTGCAAAGCTCTGGCAGATATTGTATGTGATGTAAGTGTAAATTACTAATGATCTCTTGTTGATGTAAGATAGTGTGTTTGAAAACAAAATTATCTTTGCTAACAGAAGATAGCCACCTAATCTTAGCAAAACGTGTTAAGAGCGCGTCCATGAGAAAGCCAAACAGATCGGTCAGAAGGCGGCAAGGTGGGGGTCAGCAGATTTTAATAATTTTTGGTGTGGTAAACCATCAACATGAAAGATATTGTGAGCCACTGGCTTTCTTATTTTGGATCATTAGTTTTAGAGATATGGGGGAAGGTCTTTTATCCGCAATTTTGCCAAAATATAGCATTTTTCAGCTCTTGAAAAGTTATAATTTTAAATATTATTTTAAAAAATCATGTACATCATAAGGAATTATTTAGGTATGCCATATGATGGGTTAAGGACAGACCTTTAATACCCAGTACAGATTTTTCGAAAGGGCACTGTCATGACCACACAAGGTTGATTCTAATAAGGCATGTTTTCCGTATGCTTGACCCCCTCCCCTTCTTTAAATGCACACATCTTCTTTTTTGCAGGTTGTATCCATATAATTTTGGTATGTGCTGATAGAAAAGGGTTGCAAAATAAATTTTATGAAATAAAATCCGTGTTAAACCTTGTAAAATGAGAACTATAACAATTTTAAAAAGGGCCTAAAAACGAATATTTTTATACTACTGAAATGCTAATCTGTTTCTTCCACTAAATTAATAAGTCAAAACCATGTATAGGTTTGTGAAAAGCCCTTAAAACAACCATGTTTGCCCTGCAGACAAACTTATGAAGCAAAAATACATTTTTTAAATTTGTTTATGTTGTAGAAACTAAATGTAAAATAACAATGCTAACTCTGTGACCTATTTTCAACATGGCGGGTACTAAGATTATCACCGGAGCAACTGTGGAGAAAAGCACATCGTCTTTACAGTGTTAAAACATAATGCTTTCTTAATTTTATGAAGAACATGCGCTAGAGATGCTTAGGTACATCTCAGAAGGATTGGTGTGCACCAGAATATCACAAGAAATGGCCATAGCAGCTGGTCGTCTTTAGAATGTGCATTTTTTTTTTTTTTTTGTTGTTGTTGTTGAACCACTTCAGACTGTTGTCAGGCTTGGGTTCCTCAATATATCCAGCTCATCGATTTAGCTCTGGATGTTTGTTGTAAGGTAAGTGATCATATATATATATATATATATATATATATATATATATATATATATATATATATATATACAGACAAAGTCGGTTCTGTCACTATTTCAGGTAGTCTTTATATAGTAATAACCTACTCTGTTGTTGGCCAGTGGTAGCATACATATACTAGAATCAGATACACTAAAAACTCAAACCAGTTTAAATAATAAGTTTGAATATTTTTAAGTAATATAAAGAATATAAGCAGAATTAAAAGATGTTCTGGTATATTTCAATTCATAGAATTTTACTTGATTTCTATTTCATGGTAAATATATTTGCTGAAAAGAATTAACTGTGTATCTAACTTATGAAGTATATTTGTGCATTAAATTCTAGGGCTTTGTTACATGTGTTATCATAACACAAACAGTTAAGAGACAGCTTGTAGACAGCTTCATTAGAAATTTCTTACCCAGAATCAAAGGTATGTAACACACATTCAGTTTCAAGTTTTGGCATTTTAGGGGATGTTACTTGTGCCAGTTTTTTATATTTTAGTTTGATATGCAGATTTATATGTGTTTACAATGAAGTTGAAGTTAACCACTTAGCTTTATGTGACTTTGTAACACACTGCTTCAATTTTCAAGACTTACACAGAACACTTGTACAACTAGAAAGTACTTAAGTAAAATCAGGAAGACTTTGCGGTCCATTATGTTGTTCATGTTGCTTTGCAAGGGGGTGTGCCAGACAATTAAGCTGATTACAGTGACTGAGCCTGAGTGTGATACTCCGCTGAGATAGATTGATCCTGCTACAGTAGTTTCTATTCTGAACACAGTAAGCCTCTGTTGTTGTAAAACATTTATTGATGTTATGTTTATTTTTCAGATTTTACATCCTAGGCCTGGATGTGAACCTTGACCTGGACAATCGTACAGATAATAATAGAAGATTCACCTGAAATTGCACAGGCAAATTCATCAGATTCAGATGTGAGCACCAACTCTGTCTTTCTATTATGAAATTCTGGATTTCAAATTGGATTTCCATTGGATTGACAAATATTGACAATTGACAGTTCAGTTACACTAAACTATAGTGGCATGTTGCTTCAAGTTACCACACTTATTCTAAGATTGCTGAATTATCATTACTGTCTAAGGAGACCCTAGATCTCTCAACCAGAAGAAGAAACTTGGGGATCAATCAGTTATAAGATTAAAATCTCTGGAACACTACCCATCACTGTTGTGTTCAGTATATGGAAAAGATGACCGTGATATTGGAACCTTGGAGATTCATAGCTTGATTTCACTCCTGTGAAAAAGAAATTGCTTTGTTCTTTTACTGTCCAATTGATAATATGAAAATAAAGTACTCCTGTCATTGTATGTTGCTGACTCTGTTTTAATTTTCTTTATAAATAAAGAATATAGATATCAAGATATCACATGTATTTACAAAACCTATGAATCATTTGAAAGGAAAAAGAATGGTTGAAAAATGCAATATAAATCATTTCAAGTGGATTAATTAGTGTTGCACTTGAGAAAACTGATAAAATGAGACAGTCATTCCCTTTTACCTTTAGAAAAATCCTTTGTAATTTTTTTTATTTTTTATTTTTCTCTATTGCTCCCTGAAAATAAGGTATATACACAATGCTGATGACATTGGATATGCACAGTAATAACTCATTAAATGGGGGGGGGGGGTGAATAACTTGTCACTAATAATTTAAATTTATTCAGAAGTTGTATGGCTCTGTTTGAAAAGAATATTATCTGAGCAATCCTGTATTACAGATCTCAAAATAAAAAAAAAAAACCTGCAAAAATGGGCCTCTTGATTATTTTGAGGAATTATGGTAACTGTATTTTGGGACAGAATTGATGGCAGCCATCTTGTATTTATAAAAATTGGATAGATTTGCCCTTATCAAAGCATTGTTTGAATTCCTGGCTGTGAGTCTTTGATTAAACTTGATTATTGGAAGGTATTATCTCAAAATGTACTGATATCTTGATTTTGGTCGTTTGGTTTTCTGCTAAAATTGCTTATGTTTGAGGCACTTTTTCAATATCTTCTGTTGTGTTTAACACACTTTTTAAAATTTGTATGATGAGACCAATATATGCTCAGGATCCCTATTCAATTTTATGGCTGTCAACCCTGCAAAAAGAGAGATATGAATGCTTGAACATTGCTTGGTAGAAAAGTGAGTTTGGGGGGTGGGGTTATAAAAATGGGCGTGGCTCGTTAGTTTGTGGGTTAAACTGAAATTAAGTAACATATTCTCAATGGCAAATGGCTGGTTTAAATAGGTAAATTATCAATTTATTTTAAAAAGTCAGCAGTTTTGACATATTTGCTTATGAAGTGGCTTTATTGACTGAAGCTGAAAATCAAGCCAAAAATGGCCAAAACATTTAATATTATATTATAATTATATCCAATGATTTCTTTTGGGATTGTTGCCTTCAATGTGAATATCTCCTATGTATGCAACTATATTATGAATTTGGTTGAAATCTGTTGACCCCCACCTTGCCACCCTCTGACTGGTCTTATCATGGACACACACTTAAAAAAACATCAACATTAATAAATAAATAAATTAATTAATTAATTATTTATTTATTGGGATTAATGTAGCTTATCTGTTCAAGAGATATTTTTGACATTTTGATTACGGAATCATTAAAAATATATTAGATTAAACATAAGTTTGTCTTCATTCTTTTCTGCTTTTAAATTCAGGGCGAAAGAAACTTCACAAGGGAATTCAACTGTCGTTATTGCTACCAAACAGAAGAGTGGCAGCATACTTGCACCACTCAATCCAATTGTCAGGCTGTGACCACACCGCGTCCTACCTATAGGGCAAACTGCTCTGTCAAAGACCATATTCTTTGTCTAGGTAAGGAATGCCCATCTGATTCTTGACTGAGCAATTTCCATTTTTAAACTATGTCCACATTAAACAAAACCTTCACTCATCTACTATATCAGATCTGTAACATCACAACAACCGATGATTCTTGTTGAATGGTGTAGCCCTTTCACGTGCTGTGGTTCACTAGCTGTCTGAGTACTAGATGCTTACATCCAAAAATGTCTGTTCAAAACATGCCCTTCTTAAATATTTTAGGACGAAGAAAGTTTTACAAGAACAGATCATGCAATTGGACTAAGGGTTACAGATGGTCCACTGCTCTCATTTTAAGGTGACTTTCTTTTTCTTTTAGCTTAAGATAATTTGTTTTTAAGTGTTTTAAGTTTAATCTTAAATTTTCTCTAATGTTTGGAAAAGTTGAGCAATTATTTACAGTACTTAACTGATTTTTCATTTTTTTTATTTATCTTCTAATTTGTTTAAGAATGCAACTTATTTAACAACTCTTCAATTTCAGTGTAACAGTTGGTGGTTTTGGAGCAGACAGATTTTATTTAGGTCTCTGGAGAGAAGGGATTGGCAAACTGTTCAGCTTTGGAGGTCTGGGAGTGTGGACTATAGTGGATGTCATATTGATTGCAATAGGTTATGTTGGACCCTATGATGGCTCATTATACATCTACTAAGCATTATCAGGAGAACTTGAATAATACTGCTGAGAGTTTAAAAACAAACAGTTAAAATCATGGAAGTAAAAATAATACTTCAAGCAATAGGAAAGATCATTGTAAATATTGGTCATTATCTTGTATATTTTTTCCATTGTAAAATAAAGTTCTTTAACATTATGTAGTAGATTTGAATAAAATGTTATTTACATGTGCAATATCAATTTATTTATTTATTATTGTTATAATTATTATTATTATTATTATTTTATTTATTTATTTATTTTTTGCTGCACTGGAATCCAATTAATGAAGGTATTAAATGAAATATACCTACCTAGAGCCTACTTTCTGAAGGAAGGAGGGGGTATTTCACTACTGCTGTGCAATTAATCTTAGCAATAGCAAATAGAACTTTATAACAAGAGCTATTCAGCAGTGGACCAGAGGATAGGTGATACCACTTTTGGGGGGTGAGGGGGGGGGGGGGTGGAGGTAGCTGTCCTTATTGTGCATACACACTGCTTTACGTTATTGTCAAGTGTTCAGCTAGTATAAAAAGCTTACTGTAGACATCTTTTAACTAAGTTGGTTGATGCAGCATTTTTGAAAAGGAAATACCTTATTCAATTTATCCAGTTCATTGAAACTGAGAAAAAATTACTTTCAATTCTTGTAATGTTGATACACTCCATGGTTTTGAAAATCCCGAAAATGCTTATTTTTGCTATCCACAGCTTCTCATAAAACCTTACATACATCTTGAAAATGATTTAACCCTTTAAATTTTTTTCTGGAGCGTACCCAAGGTAGATATTTCTGTTGGAACTTATATAAAAATGACTGGCCAGTCAAATTTTATTTATTAAAGGTCGAATCGAAGTGCAGAGAGGGATACACAAATGATTCATGAGTACGGGAAAACTTTTTTTTCTGGGAAAATACGTTAGTGGAAAATCCATTAATATTAATGGAGTGTATCTTTAAAATAAAGTTTACGTCAAATTTTGGCATACATTATTAAAATGATAATGGAATAGTCTTACATTATATTTGGACCACAAATGAAATGTTTGCAATTTCCCCTTCTTACAACACGTTTACCTCCTTTTTTAACCAATAATTATTTTCTGTTCATGTTAGGTCTTTCAATGCTCATTAATTACCACTTTGATTTTGAGAACCTTACATCTGGTTACTGATCTGTATACTTAATACATTAAAATGAAAGCAAAATTTGATTTGCAAATAACTTTATTTTCATATAAAATATTCTCATTTCAATTTTACATTCTTGTATCACAGACAAAGCCTAGGCATTATAAACTGACAGTGTCATGAGCACCAATATCACATAACCTGTGCACCAAAATCTTATATAATCTGTACCCCAATATCACATAACCTGTGCACCAAAATCTTATATTATCTGTACCCCAATATCATATAACCTGTGCATCAATATTAAATCACCTGTACCCCAATACCATATAACCTCTGCCTTAATATCAAAAACACTCTTGGTGCATATCTGCAACACAGAAACCTATTAGCATCATTTAAGAGCCCATTAGGTCTTCAATACAGCCTGAACTGTCTGAATAAGTATTGTAAAATACAGGGGCTGCCAATAAACTATAATTTTTCAAGATAGTTATTTTTAAGAGTCAAGAAAAAATCAAGGATGTCAGTTTGCAAACCAAAAACAATTTTTGGTTAGATGGTAAATTACTATTTCATCTAGCTGTAACTACATGAGAAGTCTCTTCACTTCTGTAATGCTGGCCACTGTAATGTGATTGCTAATTGCTTCTCTACACAATAGTATTTATTTAAATTTATTCTATATGTAACTATATTTAAAGGTGAATTTGTGACAAAGTGGAATCTAAAACTACAGAAAATAAACATGTGAAACTCTTAGACTTATGTAACTGAAGAAAAAAAGGATTGCAGAAATATCCACAATCTTAACAAAGAAGGCATGCTAATCAATCAATAATTTCAATGGAAATGAGCCCCAAAACTCTGCAGTGTCTTTGTGTAGAGAGTCTGTGTCAGTCTTTGTGCTTTCTTTAGAGGGAAACAGACGAGAAAATGGAGGATCTGCTTTGTGTGTAAAGAACACGTTAAGATGCCGTCATGAGGGGGTGTATCAGAGCTGTAGAGAGAGATGTAGTGAAGGAGGAGGATTACAGATAAACTGAAAGAAACACTCGCATTCTTTGAATCAGTGCATGATTCCATTGTTTACTTGTAGATGATTAAGAACTAAAGATTCTAGTGAAGAATAGCCTTTTGCATTTCCACTTAAAGCATTAATAGTGTATGATGGCACATTTAATTATGAAAACAAACTTGATTCACTTGCAGTTGGTAAATTTGCACCTTCACACTTGTCTTTGACACCACTCAACAAACTCGCACAATGATTGATATCTTCAATTTAGTAGTTTTCAACTTAGCAAAACCATGTTTCACTAGAATCTTGTTCTTCCTCATCTCCAAGTAAACAATGGAATTTCATTACTCTGAAAAAATTATTGGGTAAGATCCTCAGATTAGATTGAATAGATTGTTACAATTTACACCTGGTCAAGCTAAAAGAAGAGTTTGATAGAAAACCAAAAAATCATCCTAGATAAATGTGACCGTGTGATATATTTGGTTATTCTCAGAATACTTCTCATTAACTCTCGTGACTGCTAAGTACTTACACATCTCTTGACATCTGGTCTTATATCACGTGACCTTTCATTATATAAAGCCTCAGCGCGCCAATTTCCAACACTGAGATGATGGAAAGGCTGACACTTGAGAATTGTGTTGGCGAGTTGGTTGCTCTAGTATTTCATTTCTATTCGTATTTCCTATGGTATTTACTATACAAGTGTTTTCCACTGCTTTTATTCATTTTTCTTTCAGACTCAGAAAACAGACATCCTCTTGTTCATCCTCCGTCTCAGTCATTTACAACCCCCTCTTGGACATTGGGGTACGTAAGGTTTAGTGCTATGTGCAAATCTATACACGTATAATGTGGCATTTATCTACAGTAGTAAGACTAGTATTTTAATTTAACAATGACATGTTAAATTGTCACTATCATTTATTTTTTCGACTGTATTGTAAATATCTTTGTGTGTGTGTGTGTGTGTGTGTGTGCTCTTGTGCACGCATTCTAACCGAGGACACACACCCGCCCGAAACCCACTAACCGAGGACACACCTCCAACCGAGGACGTCCTCGGTTGACATAAGCAGTGGAATGCATAAAGGGGCCCATCTCAAGTTAGGTGGTGAAATTTGACGCTATTCTGAGCCAGTCCTAGGTTATGCTGTATAACGCGGGCCAAATTCCCGCCACGAGTGTATCAGAAATACTGTCCAACTTTTTGTCTGAAATCGTGCTATACACACGCGTCCTCGGTTGTGCTGTAAAGGGCGGACCAAATTCCGCGTCCTCGGTTGTGCTGTAAAGGGCAGACTAAACTGCAACTAATGTTATATCTCAGATGTCTATATATTCAGTAAGTTCATATTTTTAAACTAAAGGTCTTTTTTATCAAATTAAGCTCTCCTAGGCCGTTACGTAACTACATAACTATCATCGCACTGTACATATTACGGCACGCTTCTTTATTAGTACAACTGACTTGGAGTGGTTTAAATAAAAAAGAACTGTCTGAATTTGTGGCTCACTCGGTAGATCTTAGGACCGACAATCTTTTGAGGGTGCAAGAATTAAATGAAAAGGGTAAATGGATCGTCCGTAGAGAGGCCTCCAGAATAACATTAGATGATTACCAGAATAGGCCAGCACCTAATGGGGAGAAGGTAGTTTTAGATAGTCTTACTACTGTAGAGCAGGAGTTATGTCAAACCCTACACAGAATGGAGATCACAGGGAAAAGGGGAAGAACAGTCCCTGTTCTTCTCCCATCAGATGTGCAACAGGCAATAAATTTGCTCATTGAAACAAGATCAAAATTTGGAGTGAGCAAAGATAACAAGTATCTCTTCCCCAGGCCCAACTATGGCAGTGAGGGTCACATCCGGTGGTCGGACTGCCTTAGAGAACTAGCACAAGAGAGTGGAGCAAAGCAGCCAGAGCTGATCAATTCCACCACCCTGAGAAAGCAGATTGCCACCATATCCCAGGTGGTAGATCTGAGAGAGAATGAGCTGGATATCTTGGCTAAGTTTTTAGGCCATGATATTCGTATACATCGGGAATATTATAGACTGCCAGAAGCAACAGTTCAGGTGGCCAAAGTGTCCAAGCTTTTGCTTGCCTCAGAGCAAGGACTGCAAATTGGAGGCAAGACTCTCGATGACATAAATGTCACCACTGAAGATGGTATGTATTAGATCCTTCTTTAGAAATCATTGTGAAACACTTCCATCCATCTCCCTGAAAACATTTCTAAATGTTAAGATGTTGTGTACCTGAGAGATATTACCAAAAATCTGTTATCATTAAAATTTATTCAAAGTATGTAAGAGAATACACACTGAATTCTCATTTCACTAGTTGTTTTATCAATCAAACATTATACGATTTCAAATTTTAGTATTTGAAGAGGAATTGTTGGAGGACGCAGCAAATGAAGACTCTGCTCAAGGTATAGTAAAATTTGATAAAATGTTGAGTTGCACAAGTGATGTTTTTCGTAGTATAGGAACATGCAGTGAGTGCACTTCTATGTGTAAACGTACAATAAAAACTGTCAGAATTATCTAGATTTACATGCTACATTTAAAGTGATAACTGTTAGTATGAAATCCTTATTTGACAATGAATACAAATGCTATTTTACCACCAAAGTGGCAGTTAACCCAATTTTTATGAAGTCTGTGCTTGTTATCACATCACGTGACCTCCATAGATGACTGTACTCTGTAATATTCTCTTAAGAAAATATTACAAAACACCAAACTTTTTAGAAAAAAAACAGGGACTAACTTTGAATTGCAGATCTGATTCACTGACCAATAGTTTTAAGTATGTGAAAATTGCCCTTAACCCCCCCCCTTTTTTTTTTTTTTTTGCTAAAATGGTCATTTATTATCCCTTTAGTATATTTACCTTTAATTTTGCTTTTTCAGATATTGTTGGTCAATTGATTCCAAGGGTCCCTTTAGATAATGGTGGAGAAGTTAATGCATTTGTGGAAAAACCAGGTAAAAAGAATTGCAAGAAATTACATACAGTAAATGTTTATCAAAATATTTGAATAATATAATGAACTCTCAAATTTCTATATTGGTATTCTAACATATTTTTTTCTGGATATTACTTGTTACATGATCTAATAACATATCAGGTGAAAATATGCTATACACTAATTTTGCTGTCAAAATGCTTAGATCCATATTCTATGGGGAACCTAAGAGGCCTTTCACAACAACTGGGCCAGGGTTTGACTCATCATGTGACATTTTGAAAGAATAACACCTAATTCTTTAATGGAATGTCTTCAGGCAACTTCGCTGTTTTAATAGCTCTCCCCCCCCTGCAGGGAAGGCGGGTCGATTCGTTAAAGGATAAAATTTTATTTTTTTAACATGTGTGATGATTTAGGCTTCAGCTCAGTTAAGCTGCAGCTCATTTGTTATGATTAGTCTCTACAGCATTAAGTCTGAATAGTTCCATACTTTTTTTATTTGTAGTCCCAAAAAAGAAGGCAAAAGGCAAAAGGCCTTGGACAAAAGAAGAAGTGTCAGCTGTATTGAAGCATTTAGGAAGTTTCCTGGTTCAAGGAAAACTGCCTGGAAAAGAAGCAATCATGGAATGTGTGGAACAAGAATCTGCTTTGGATAGCAGGAGCTGGAAAGACTTTTGTAGAAACAGAATGCAAACAAAGGATCCACTAAAACTAACTTATGCAAATTAAGCAAGTTAATTTCGAAAATCAGCATGGGGGGGGGGGGGTTCAAGCTGTGCTTTTTTCACCTTTTCCAGCATATTTCCAACACTGTTAACATATTTCCGATAGGCCTATTGTCATGAAACTCACAGAACTGTTGAATATTTATAAAACGCAGTTCGAAAATCAGTGTGATCTGGCCAATTTTACAAAGTTGCTGTTTTTCCCTTTTCTCAGCATAATATTATATGCGATGCAACATTTTAAAGAGAACCGATAGGTCTATTTTCATGAAACTCACAGAACTGATGAATATTAGTTAAACGCAGGTCAAGTTTGAAAATCTTCATAATGGGCTCCTTTTTTTTTTCAGAAAATTTGCTGTTGTTTTTGCTTTTTTCAGCATACATGCAACACTGTAAACACAGTTCAAGGAGAAGCAATAGGTCTATTGTCATGAAACTCACAGAACTGATGATTATTAGTAAAAGGGTTGTCAAGATCAAAAATCGGCATATCCGGGCCATTTTTTGTCAAAAGTTATGCTGTTTTTTTTCTGCCATTTTCAGCATATAAGTAACACTGTAAGCACATTTCAGGGAGAACCGATAGGCCTGTTGTCATTAAACTCACAAGAGTGATCAATGTTACCAATATACAAATCAAGTTTGAAAATAGGATTGATTGGTTGAGTTTTGTGGAAGTTGTGCCTTGTTTTGATATATATAAGTGGTTTTCCTCAGATTTGATTGTCAGGCATGTTGACAGTTTCGTTATTGAACTAACTAGATATGTAAATATGTTAGTGTTTGTCTGAAATTTTCTGCATCTTTACAACATTGCTAGTTGATTATATAAATATGACGGTAAACATGTTATCATGTACTGTGTAATACAGTGTCTCAAAATGGAGGCAATGGGGTGATTATTTTCAAAAGTTTTGCATTTTTTTTTCCTTTTTTCATTGTACATGCAACACTGTAAACACATTTCAAGGAGAACCAATAGGCCTCTTTTCATAAAACTCACAGAACTGATGATTATAAGTAAAAGAATGGTCAAGATTGAAAATCAGCATGACCA
The DNA here is from genome assembly GCF_051362555.1 of Lingula anatina. Classification (NCBI taxonomy): domain Eukaryota; kingdom Metazoa; phylum Brachiopoda; class Lingulata; order Lingulida; family Lingulidae; genus Lingula; species Lingula anatina. The sequence continues at coordinate 68,959,066 of NC_141767.1, read as the reverse complement.
GGCCCTTTTCTTTCAAATGTTATGCTGGTTTTTTTTCAGCATATATGTAACACTGTAAGCACATTTCAAGGAGAACCAATAAGCCTGTTTTCATGAAACTCACAGAACTGATGATTATTAGTAAAAGAATGGTCAAGATTGAAAATCAGCATGACCAGGCCCTTTTCTTTCAAATGTTATGCTGTTCTTTTTAAGCATATAAGTAACACTGTAAGCACATTTCAGGAAGAAACCAATAACTTAAAGCCTGTTTTCATGAAACTCACAGAACTGATTATTATGAGTAAAAGAATGGTCAAGATTGAAAATCAGCATGACCAGGCCCTTTTCTTTCAAATTTTATGCTGTTTTTTTTTTTTCAGCATATAAGTAACACTGTAAGCACATTTCAGGGAGAACCGATAGGCCTGTTGTCATTAAACTCACAAGAGTGATCAATGTTATCTATATACAAATCAAATTTAAAAAAAAGATAGATTGGTTGAGTTCTGAGGGACTTCAGCTTTTATTAACAAGTATATAAGTGGTTTTCCTCAGATTTGATTGTCAGGCATGTTGACAGTTTCGTTATTTAATTAACTAGATATGTAAATATGTTAGTGTTTCTCTGAAATTGTCTGCATCTTTACAACATTGCTAGTTGATTATATAAATATGACGGTAAACATGTTATCATGTACTGTGTAATACAGTGTCTCAAAATGGAGGAAATGGGATGATTATTTTCAAAAGTTTTGCATTTTTTTCTCCTTTTTTCAGTGTACATGCAACACTGTTAACATATTTCAAGGAGAACCAATAAGCCTGTTTTCATGAAACTCACAGAACTGATGATTATTAGTAAAAGAATGGTCAAGATTGAAAATCAGCAAGACCAGGCCCTTTTCTTTCAAATGTTATGCTGTTTTTTTTTTTTTTTTTTTTGTTTTTTTGTTTTTTTGTTTTTTTTTTCAGCATATATGTAACACTGTAAGCACATTTCAGGGAGAACCAATAACTTAAAGCCTGTTTTCATGAAACTCACAGAACTGATGATTATTAGTAAAAGCATATTAGTAACACTGTAAGCACATTTCAGGGAGAACCGCAAGGCCTGTTGTCATTAAACTCACAAGAGTGATCAATGTTATCTATATACAAATCAAATTTAAAAATAAGATTGATTGGTTGAGTTTTGAGGGACTTCAGCTATTATTTGTATATAAGTGGTTTTCCTCAGATTTGATTGTCAGGCATGTAAACAGTCTCATTATTGAATTTACTAGATATGTAAAATGGGTTGTTTGACAATTTCTGCGTCTTGACAATATTGCTAGTTGATTATATAAAAATGGTGGTAAACCTGTTATCTTGTATTGTGTAAAAAAAGTGCCAAAATGGAAATGAACTCGTATCATTGTAGTTTGTCAGATTCAATCATTCACAATGTTTGGAATGGAGGAAATTGGACATTTAAACTTGTTATATTGATATTTTTGCCATCTCAACAATTTTCTTAGTTGATCATGTGAAATGGCAGTAAACTGTATTATTTTATGTAAAAAAGTTAAAAATGGAAAGAAGCCCATTTCAGTACAGTGCTCTCTTGTATACATTTAGCATTTTCAAAGTATGACTTTGGAGTTCCATGAACCTGAAAACCTTTGCTAGTCACATTTTCTGAATATTCATGATACTAATATTTTATTATAAAAAATTGATGATCATTATGCTGTTAAGCATTATATAATATTGCACCAAATTGGAAGAAAGCACAATTTTGGGTGCTGCTGGCATGATGTCCTCAATTGTAAAATTGTGTACTGTGCAAGTCTGTATCCAATGGACGACACTTTGTGTTATCAAAATATAAAATTCATGATAATAAAAGAGTGCTAAATAGAAAATAAGCATTATGAAAATAAAATGTTTGAAAACGAATTTCTTTGGTCTTTTATTTTATTTCATCAGTATCCTTTCTTTTCCTAAATTAATTGATGTTTTATCTCATAATCTTCAATTCTAAAAAAGTGGCAAAGCCCAGCATTAAATATTGTATAACTGTTCATTTAATCATCACCTCTGGTGTTATTTTGGAATTTACCTTAAATATGAAAGAATTTCATAAAAATGTGAATTGCTGCAAAGTAACGCTATATAAAATTTGCTTTGCATTAAAAGTACAATCATTATTACATGTAGATGCATGCATGTCCTCGGTTGTAATGTGTAGTGTCTGTCCGTGTGTGTGTCCGTGTGTGTCCTCGGTTAGAATGTAAAATTCTTGTCAGCAAAAAATTAGTTTTTATAAAAAATTAATTTATAACATTCATACCCGAATAGATTTTACCCTAAATTGAATGTTTTTATTTTGATTTAACCAAGGAATAAGATGTCCTCGGTTGTATGGTGTTGTGCTGATGTCCTCGGTTGGTACACATAGACAAGTGTGTGTGTGTGTGTGTGTGTGTGTGTGTGTGTGTGTGTGTGTGTGCGCGCGGGCGAGGTAGGACTTGTGAAGCGTTTCATCCGACATAGTTTGACTTGTGATGAGCATTTTTCCTTGTGATGAGCTTTCAAGAAGGAAATCTCTTAAATCCGTTTATTTTCGTCTAGTGATGCGTGTGGAACAGTTTTTTCAACATCATCATAAGGAATCCATTCGATTAGCGTGCATTGAGATGCGTGTAATTGCTATTTATAACGCGTGTACACACTTTTCATTCGCATTGGCTCATGGCGCCACCTGGAGCTTACATGCAAAATTACGTCACGTGCTTCCCGGCGTGCTTCACTTCATGGAAAATTCAATCCAACATGGCTGCCCGATAGCGGGAAGCGGGAAATTCACACATCAGAAAACTTTGATAGCTGTGCACAAAAATAGGTGAGTAATGAAATAAAATTTCAGTCAAGTTTGATAAAACTTATTCACTTTTGTTGATAGCATATAATTCTCAAAATTCTGTTGAATATTTACCGAAAAGAAAAACTTGTCAGCGGCTCACGAAACACACCACGTCGTTAGATCTACTCTATTTTTTTTTTCGGATAAGTTGGCTAATGCAGTAATGGTTACTAAAATAGACAACACTTTTCCGATAGACAAATAATCTTCGATAATTGTATATACATTATATGTCCATGTTACAATGAATTCTGAGGACTATTCTAGGTAGATTGATAGCTTGTCTGTGGCAGTAAGCTAGATATATCAACTTAAAATAGGGCACATACATGTAGCTCATTGTAACTATTTTGCACGAAAACGGACGCCTTTATATAATTATAAATATCTCATGTCGATTTTTATGGCAACTGATATGCTATTAATCACAGATACCCACAATCACTTATCATTATTAATCTAATTGTTAACACTGTTCTGTATTTTCAAAATTCACAAAAAAAATTGTTTAATAAGTAGAATAATGATATTGATCATAATTTTGTAGGATTGAAATGGATGCAGGTGAAATAGTATGGTGTAAGACTACAGACACTGAAATATGGTGGCCGGGTATCGTTACAGCTGTGAAACCAAATATTTACATAGGTTGGTTCAACGAGTCAGGATGGTATGTAGATTTATTATTTTAAATGAACCTGAAAAGAGTATTATTTCTACCATTTAACAGCACAAACTTCTGAACACACATTTTTGATTTCTCATGACTTCTCATGCACCTAAGTACATATTTTTAGTTTCTTTAAATCATTGCAGTATGAACTATTTTTCAATATTTTTAATATTATGAGCTTCTGGGTATGATAACCTACTATATTTGATTCGGCTTTTAGCCAAGAAACCATGCAAAATATGCACATAGTAACTATACATCATGAATAGAGAGTCATATACAAATTCCTTAATTTTGGTGAACTTGAATCTGACCTTGACCTATATTTTCAGGGTCATTTGCTATCATAGTTTTCAGTTGGCTATTTATTATTACAAATATGGAAAATGGTTACTATTGAACACTTACATGACTAATAGGAAGTCGTATATTAGCTTCATTTTGATGACCTTGTTATTGACTATAACTTCATTATTCCCCAACCATACAATGTTACATACCCTGATCTCATATGTGCATACTATATGTAAGGTTACATCATAAATGTAGCACCATTGATATATTTTGTTATACTTTTTGTTGCAATGAAATGTTTTGATAGCTGTAATTGAGTGTAATTAGAAAATACAAACTGTTTCTTAGATTATTCACACAATGTCATAATCTGATCTAACATTTTAGCAAAATTTAGAATCGTTTTACTTTTGTGGAGAGAATTTGAGTAGTTTTTGTTGTTGTTAGGGTTAAGATAGGTAAACGCTCTCTTAAGAGAGTAGTGCCATTCACCAGTGTTGACTATCTTCAGGAGTCATTAGGTAAATGAAATATATATAAGACGTTTATGATGTTTAGTTTCATTTTCAAATGTTCAAACTCGTTACTGTTGAAAATACTAATACCCTTTTGAATTATATCTGTTCTATTTAATCAAAATATCTATACATAAATACTTCAAATAGCCATCTCCGGACACTAAAATTCAAAACCTTAGTATCATAATGATGATCATACTTATTATGAACAAAAATCAAAAACCTTTATTGTGTCACAAATTTAAAGAATTCTAGTAATATTCCCCATTATCATACCATATCTTTGGCAATTAGCATTCATTACCCATTGGACGTAATGTTTATGTCAGGAAAAAGGAATTCAACATTTCTTTTCGTATCCTGTGCTTGTAACTCAATAATATAGTGTACATATGAAGGAAATTGAAAATCTGTAATATATTGTGTTTGTATTTCAAGTTTTTGTCATATATATATATATATATATATATATATATATATATATATATATATCATCGTTATTATTGCATATGCTGAATGTGTGTAGAAGTGAATTCATTTTGAATATAGAAAATAACTGTGTTTTTTATTCAAAACTTGTATACTTACCAGACATCATTAAGAAGAAATGCAAATCCCCTGAGAAAATGCATGATTTGACTTGTATAATAAAAGAGGCTTATGAGATAGCTTCAGTTCGGATCAAAGGTAGGCACATTTTTATATTTGCAAAGGATGTGAACATGAAATATATTGAGCTTAGATCAAAATCCTTTTTCATAATATTTTGAATATGCAACTAGTTAAAATATATCTTTTGTTGATGATAAGATCTCAGTTGTACACACACCTAATAAGGAAATATACACTGCATACAAGACATCCCCCAAGCAACCCATATAATATTTATTCTATTTTTCCAGCAGGAAGCCTTTCGCCGGGAGAAGAAATCCTTTCGGAGTCGCACGGCAGTAACAAACAGTTGTTGCAGTCTGCTGTCGCTGATGTGGGTAGGTGTCGTTTTGTTTACTATTATAAGATCTGAGTTGTACACACACCTAATAAGGAAATACACACTGCATACAAGACATCCCCCAAGCAACCCATATAATATTTATTCTATTTTTCCAGCAGGAAGCTTTCCGTCGGGAGAAGAAATCCTTTCGGAGTCGCACGGCAGTAACAAACAGTTGTTGCAGTCTGCTGTCGCTGATGTGGGTAGGTGTCGTTTTGTTTACTATTATAAGATCTGAGTTGTACACACACCTAATAAGGAAATACACACTGCATACAAGACATCCCCCAAGCAACCCATATAATATTTATTCTATTTTTTCCAGCAGGAAGCTTTCCGTCGGTCATGTAATATCAATTCTAGTTTTATTGCTTTCTCTTGCAGAAGAGAGTAGGAGTGCTGTGAAAATTGATGCATCTGATGAATCCATAGAAGACACCATAGTATATGGCTCAGACAACAGCAGTGATGAATCATTTGAAATTCCCTTGATGAGTTCTCCAGATGATCTACTCAAGTTGGATGAAGACAAATTGTTCTTTACAGATAAGAGACATGTGTATATAAAAAAGATTAAAAAAACAAAGTTGTCCTACAATGGGAAGAAAAAGAAGAATGAAAGGGTTTTGAATTCAAAACATTGTTGTATGATTTGTGGGAAGCTGGTACTCCGAATTCGTGATCATCTGCTTCATGTCCACGAAGATCATGAAGAAATTAGAGCCTTAAACAAAATGTCACAAAAGCAGCAAAAGGATGCATTAGAAATTATGCGTAACAAAGGAGATCATGACCACAACGAGAGGGTGTTGCAACAGGAGAAGGGTGAACTGCTTCTATCTCGTCGATTTACTGACGGTGATATGAAAACTACCGATTTCCTGCCATGTCCTACTTGTTTTTTATACGTTAAAGATTTGGCCAAGCATCGCAGTTATACGAAAAGATGTAAAGGTTTTGATGGTGATATGTCCAGTTCAAGAGCCTCTTTACTGGCTAAAGGACTCTTAGACAGTGGAACTGATCATATTCCCTCTGAATTCCTGAAAAGTGAAGTACTCAGTAAATTTATTAATGATGAAATCAGCTGTGTAGCAACCAAAGATGAACTTATTCTGCATTTGGGAAACCAAACGATAAAGAATGTGGCGAAAAATCTTCTGAAACGAGGAAGGTATGCATCTGATAAGATGCGACTAGCAGCTAGAATTCTGATCGAAATAAGGAAAATAATGGCAAAAGAAATAACATGGGATGAAGTACTGAAACCGGAGAATTTTACCATAATCGTAACAGCTGTGACAACTCTTGCAGGAATAGGAAAAGAAGGAAATACGTACGAAACCCCATCAAATGCTTTGAAAGGAGGATACGTTATCAAAGACCTCGCAAACATCAAGGAAAGTGCAGCTCTGATGAGTAGCCCAAAAAACCTGCAGAGAGCTGAGGAAGCAGCAGATGTCATCAAGCTCATGGAGAAAAACTGGAGCAGCAATGTATCATCGCTAGCAACAGCTACTCTAGATGAAGGTCGTTACACTACCGTTCAGTCTCTACCTGTTCCTGAAGATTTGAGGGTTCTGTCACAACATGTTCAGTGGAAATCAAACTCATTGAGCACTGAAGCAATCCTTAAGACGAAGGATGGGTTTAGAGAAGGGGTTGAGATCGCTCAAGCAAGACTGGTGACATTCAATAAGCGAAGGCCAGGGGAGATAGAAGCTATATAGTAAGTATAACCTATTATTTCCACAAAAATGTCTTAAATTTTGAACATTCTTAGATTTTGAACATTAAAAAAATAAGTTTCTTGGGATTGTGAAACCATTACATATATTTTAAAATAAATATAAACCCAAAACAAGCAATTACATGCTAAAAATTTAAGTATTGTTCAATATTACAACTTTAAAGTGTTATGAATTCAATTTGACACCTTTACTTCCATGGTATCCATTGATTGAGTGAAAGTCAATCATATTTCCATACTGTTCAAGATAAACTTGGCTTTTTTACACATTTGCAATAAAACAATATTAAAAAATCGTAATAAATCTTAAATCATAAATTGCCTATTTCCCAACAGTACTTGTATTATTTTATTTTTTATCACATTGCTCAAGTTGCATGTTTCAATGGGGACACAGTGTGATTTGTAGAGTAAAAATTTTAATGTAACAAAAATTAGTGTTTGATTGTGGCAGTGGGTTAATTAGCTGGTTTTGTAGATTAACTTTTTTATTAAATGAGTGAAGAATGGGGTCAACAAGAAAAAGTAGATGAATCACATAGCTATAATTATGACGACATCAACTTTAGTTTCTGTTTGATGATTTTTCAATAGTCTTGATGACTACCAGAAGAGAAGAAAGGAAGGTGAGCCACACATGTCACAGTTCATGTCTTCCCTTTCCGATTTGGAGAAATATTTATTGACGACACATGAACTTATAACCGTCAGAGGAAAGAGGGGACGTGGAGTTCCAGTTCTACTGCCCCCTGATCTGTACGACCTGCTGGAACTGTTAGCATCTGAAGAAGTCAGAAAAGCAGTTCAAGTAGACAATTCACCTTACCTTTTCCCAAATTTTGGTAAGTTAAACTTCTAACATGCTACTGAACATCATTTTGTTTTTGCTCGTGGAAAGGATGAGTCTGCGTTATGATCAGGGCCTGGTTTCACGAACAGACTTAAGTCCTTTTCAAGTCCAAAAATGTACTATTTGACTTAAGTCTGTAAAAAAATGACAAGTCATATTTCACAAAACACTAGGCCAAAAACACTTTTGACTTAATATTGCCAGGTAGGAGATTTAAGTCTGTATTTCATAAATGAAATAGACCTCGTCGGGATGGCTTAGTGGTTAGCATATCCACCTCTCTTGTGGTAGTTCGTGGGTTCGGGCCCCGGCCGGGTCATACCAAAGACCATCATCAAAATGGTACAAACTGCCCCCCCCCCCCTGCTTTGCATGCAGGCATTAGGGTAGGAGTTTGGCAGTGCAGCCCGACTGTGTAAAAGGCCTGGTATTGTGTGGCACTGTCTATGGGGACACGCACTATAAAGATCTCCTGAGAACAATCGTAAGAGTAGGGTATTGTAACCCTGTCCCGGATTTCTATCTAGTGCTGCATGGCCTTCGATGCTGAAAGTGCACTCTAATGGATTAATCAGTCAATCAATCATAAATCAATAAATGGCGAATGTTCGGTTGAAAGTCACGTTTATTGAAGTGAAAGTTCAATTATTTACTATATTTTGCAAATAAATAATTTATCGTAGATTATAGTTCTTACAAGATAGTATACAACAGATTGAAATATAATTATACAACAGTATGAAAAGCTCTTGATGTCCCTTTAGGTGATGGTGTAGTTCGAGCGGTTGAATCTTTATCAAAAGTTGTTGATTCACTGAAGAGAAAGCTACAAGATCCTTCCTCAATCAAAGCTACAAGATTACGAAAATATTTAGCCACAACCTTACAGGTAGTGTATTGTACTTTTTTATCAAATGATTTCTATTTAAATCTCCATTGAAGATGTCAATAATATGTAATCATACCATGCATGCATTCAACATTAAAGGACTAGCAGAGCCTAATTATAAAACATGGTTCAATAACAATATATTAATGATAAGCAACAAAATATGTAGATCTTAAACATTTAGTATAAATGTACATTTAGTATGTCCAGATTGCATTTAGAATATGCAAGGGCAGCATGGGGTGAATAAGTTCACTGTATTCATCCTACAGCATACATAGAATTGTCTGCATTGCACTGAAACATCTGTATGATCAATTATTGCCTGACACAGGTTATATATATATATATATATATATATATATATATATATATACACATGATGGAATGGTATTGGTGCTGAACCGATTCATTACAGCGGGACTATTTGTGAATTATTACTATTGAACATTAATAGGAAGTCATAATTTTATTGGCTTCATTTTAGTGACTTTGATGTTTATTTTATTTCATTTGATATTATGTCATCAAAATGAGACAATTATATGACTTCATGATATGGCATCTCAGTTAAGCCATACTATGCATGTGCATAAAGACTATTACAAAATGATGTCGACAACCATATTTTAAACTTATAGACTATTCAAAAATATAAATGGTTACTATTAAACTCTTACAAGAAGTTATATTGATAGTGTTTTGGTGACTTTGACTCTTACACCTTAGTTACACCTTGTACCTTAGTTTATGTTTCAGTCAATTGATATCATGTAGGTTTCAGGTTGCTATATAACTTGTAGAATATTAAAATTAGAAGTGGTTACTATTGAACACTAATAGGAAGTCATATAATTGTCTCATTTTGATGACATTGAATTTGACCTTGACGTGCAATTTCACAGTCATATAAACTTGAGTTAACAGCAAATAGATAGACATATATATGTCAGCTATTTGCCACTTTAATATTTTTCATTTTTTAAGTTGATAATAATAGGAATTCAAATTTTCAATGTGGAAAAGGTCCATATTATATTCTAAAATAGTAACACGTACACAGGTCCTCAGACTTTGACAATTTATTACTGGATAATGGTTTGGTAACTCATCTTGTTACTTAAAAATATTAGGAAGAAGTATAGATTAAATGATATTTAACTATTTTTCTATTCTATCCCCAGGTATTTTCCCTTGAGGCGTATGAACTCGAGTGGGTGGCGTCTCATTTAGGCCATACTATGCATGTGCATAAAGACTACTACAGAATGATGTCGACAACAATCGAAAAAACCAAGATGGCGAAATTGATGGTCTTATCAGAAAGTGGCAATCTTGATCAGTACCGTGGAAAATCACTTGACAAAATTTCATGTGAAGGTAAGTTTTACATTTATAATTTTGCACTTGATACATTAATACTTTTTTCTTTCTAATATTTTCCTTTATGATCCTTCAATCCTTTTTTAGCTCGTCAGGACTTTGTCCCAAAGAGCTATAGCAGTCACCTCGGCATTGGCGTTTGGTTGTCAGCTGTTGATAAAGGACATGGAATAAACAAACAAACATTCGCTCACTGACTCTAATAGAACATTGTGCATTTCCTACAGGCATGATGTGTTATTTAAACTGTAATTGCAGAACTTGAAATAACATGACATTTTAATCAACTTGAAAAAAATCAGATGTAGACACATTAATTTTTGGCAGTCAAAGGGTTGATATGAGTAGTTGGGGAGTAAATGTTAGAAACAATGTAAATCATGTCATTTATTGTAATGACAGAAATATAGTTATTTCTGTATTATACCAATTTAAAATGAAATAAATGACAACTTTTGAGCTTAAGAGGAACTTAAAGCTAGAAATTTTAGGAATATATATATATATATATATATATATATATATATATATGTGTGTGTGTGTGTGTGTGTGTGTGTGTGTGTGTGTATACACATCAGTACACTTTATTGTCATGTAACATTTCTGTTTTGTGCAGATGTTGTTATTCCTGAATCTGCTTTGGATGATGACGTGGATGATGAAGTCCAGTCTCCGAGTCAGCCTCAAACAACTGGTATATACTCAACTAAACATTGCTCTAATATTCATTAGTAATATCATTCTGTGTTTGAAAGACTGAAGTTTAGATATGATAATTTGCTCAACATTTATATTCATTGTCAAAATAAAGTTAAAGGCATGATTTATGATACAAGTTACACAGCATACAGGCCCATAGCCAAAATTTTGAGTGAAGGGGTGCATAGAATCAGCAAGCGGAACTTCCTATTATACAAGTGAAACTTTTGAAACCAGAAGAAAGTTGACGAGCAAAAAAAAAAAAAAGGTCTCAAAGCTAAATCCCATACATTTGATATCTTTTATTACAAAATATGATATTTATTAACACCTCATTTTTTAATAAAACTGGGATTGTGTGAAACATTTATCTCTGCGGCAAGAGTTTTTCAGTTGGGAGGAACTATTGATATCTGGAAAGGGTGCATGTGCACCTGTTGCACCCCTTCCTCCTGGCTATGGGCTCAACATAACAGTATAAATGATTGATTACTGGTTATTATGTAAAATATTAAAACAAATGTGTATGTAGCATTTCAGAGTTCAGAGCAGTCAGCATCAAAAAGATCTCTCCACAGTGATTTAGACAAGAAGCGGATAAAATACACAGGTAGAGATCTTAGTTTATTTGAATATTTTATTCATCGACCAAAAATCTCTTCCATGTACATGTATCTTGCTTTGCTCTCAAGCTCTTTATATATATATAGTTATCTTCATAAATTTCCTAAATCTCCTTCCTTCCTTCTTATTCATGAATGATAAATTGTCGGCTTTGATTTTCTAAAAAATCAGAGAGAAAAGAAGACAATAATTGGAAAATCCACCCAGATTATCAAAAGATATTTAAAACAATTATTGCGGAGAAGAAAGTGCCAGGGAATTCCACAATAACACAAATGACAACAGGAACAGCGTTGGAAATTGTACCTGCCTACAAGATCCGTAATAAAATAAACGCAGATGTCCAAAAGATAAAACGACAGCAGACTTCCAAAAATTAATAATGAAATGTGTGCATATCTATATATCCACCTATTTCAGGTATTTGGTTGCCTTGTATTTTTGGAGAAAGTAGTTTTTTTAAATATACTTTAAACATTACATACCAGTGTTTATATGCTATAACATCTAGTTGTATTCAATTAATTTTTTTTAAGTGGGTTCAATTTTTTCCACATTTAGACTATTGTGTTATTATTCTTACTGCTTTTTTAATAATACCAAAGGTCTTAAATTTGTTTTATAAGCATTTTGCCATGAATCACAACAGTAATTCATGTTTTTAATTTGTAAGGAGTTTCGACATGTATATTTTCAAGGTCGTTTTTCACCTGTTGGAACGTTTCTTTAGATAACCTTTAATGGAATCAAAGATTTTCCACATTATTTTTCTCATAATATTCATGTTTTCTAGTAAAAGTTTATGATCTTTTGTATGGAATGTTTTTTAACATGTTTTCAATATTTTCAATAGCATTTGTGATTTCTTTGGTCAGTTCTGCTTGTGAGAGATCAATTGACCTGTTTGCTGTAAATCCATGCTGACTTTCATTTAGAACATTATCTTTTTCTATGGATTGTTTTAATCTGATAAATAATTTTTATGAAGTTTTAGAAAATTGAGATATTAAAAGACAGGTCTCTAATTGGTAATCATTTTCCTATTACCATACTGTATAGAGGTTATTGTCATTAAGTGTGGGAGAATTCCATGTAAACTTGTCAATCTTTATATTTTAATTTGTTGCCAGCATTAAGTATTTCTTCACATCTGTTAAAACATGGAACACTTATTTGTTTGCAAGATATTGGAATGTGTTTGAATCTGTTCAGTTAATTTTGGACTAAATTTGGCCCTATATTGGTAAAAAGGATTTAAAACTTTACTATTAATGTTAATAATATGATTTTATTATCAATTAATGTATCTGGATAATTGATAGTTGTTTATTCCTAATAAAGATGGTATTCAATCATATTTGATATTTCTTTTCTGCTCCTTTAGGATAGTATTGTAATTAAAGCAGTTTTGATTGCATATAATATTTGGGTTGTGTATTTATGTATTATGTCATGCATGAGGTATTTTTACTCTTTCCTGAAATATCTATAAATGAAAATAAGTTATGTATGCATTGTAAATATAAGTTCCTCCTGAGGTTAAAAATCTACGTGCAATAATTAAGAGGACTTCCCAAATAATGAAATGGACAGATGTAAAATATCCAATTAGGAAGCGGTACTAGGTGCTCCGGATAGAGTAAACATACCCTGCCTCATGCATGACACCCGCCTATGTCAAATAGATGTTAAAATGACATATAACTAGCACGGAACAACATAGATGTAAAATCAAAACGTGGTAGTGCGGCGGGCCATGTGCCACCTCCGGCGACGGAATCCCACTCTTCTGATCGCAGCGACCGCTTGCGGGATATCCTAGTTTATTGGCGTGTAACCCTACATACATCCTAAGACATTATTAAATCTGGATTCAAAATTTTCGGAAATTTTACCACTCGTCTGTGAACTAGCTCCTTTAAGGATATTGTGATAAGCATAATTTCTTGATTACTCACAAGTCAATGCTGATCCGATGAGAGTTCATCACAAGGAAAACTCATCACAAAGGTGCACACAACTGAAGCACACACCTAATAAGGCAACATTGACTTGTGATGAGCATATTTTGACTACTCACAAGTCAATGCTGATCCGATAAGAGTTCATCACAAGGAAAACTCATCACAAAGGTGCACACAACTGTGTGTGTGTGTGTGTGTGTGTGTACATTTTTTAGGGTTTTGTTTTTATATTTTATTGGTTTAGAATTTGAAATAAACTTTGAACCAGCCACAGAGTTCAGTTGATCATACCTGGTAACATATAGTACATAGAATTAGAGATTACGTTGTGAAAGTATGGAAAAAAAGGCAATAGAAATAAAAGATTGCAATGTGAAATATCCCACATTTGGCCAATCGCAGATTACATGATTGTGCTAGCCGCAGATGTTAATGATCTGGTGTATGGAGACCACTGCCGCAAAATTGGGTGAAGTAATAATGGAGATGACTTGGGTGTGCAGAGGTTGATTCATAAACACTGCGGCAAAGGAACAATGGAAACAAAGACTGATAGGTAGTTTTCAGACAGCCTTGCTTACATTGCCAGTAGTCGCTGGTAAGGTGGATTGAGACAGTTTTGGCCAGCTGTCTCTGTCTAAATGCGGGCTCTTCTATTTCATCTGAGAAGTACTGATAATGGAGCAATGTAGAAGTTAGTTACGGAAACAAGGAAGGAGAAATGGGAGATCGCTCATAGGGTAAAATTTTTGCCTCTGTAGTAAATAAAAGGATAAACACTATGAACACAAGTATGCAACATAAACTCTATTCAACATTACCTGAAAGAGAGCATTTTCAACAGAATAAATGGTTTGATTCGAAAGTTAAATAATATGCAGGAAAGTTTTACGAAATTAATAGTTTCCTTTAACATATTTAGAAAGGATGGTAAGTAATTTTGAGAAATTAACAGACAGTGTGTACTTCTGGGCCTCTTTACAAAACCAGTAAAAAATGTGAGCATGCAACATGTAGCTGAAAACTTAATGAAAGGAATGGACAAAATTTTAGCAGCGGAGGAGCTAGAGGAGGACAAACGAGGCCAAGATGGTGGGGAAAAAACAGTGAAAAAGGACGCACGTATGGAGAAACACAAAAGCAGCAACAAAGGGAAACAACAAAAGGCACGTGGGACTGATCAGTCTATGGATACATTACAGGCGTTGGGAAGCGCCGCCGTGGGACCCCTTGCCTAAAAGGTAAGGGATTTGAAAGAAAAAGTTTCCCAAATGGAGCCATCAATGTCAACTGGGGACTCTTCCACATGGGTGGAGGAAGAGGGGCAGTTGAGTGACAGTTCAGGGGAGGAGGAATTTGCCAATCCAGACACAATGTTGAGTGAAATTGACTCTGAACTGCAAAATACTGAGGTATGTAGACCGCCTGTGTTTGGGAAATTGGCGGAGACCTCCCATTGACAGCATTTGAATGGGACTTGCCTGGATTTCTCCCTATCAGAAGACCATTACAGGTGATTTAGCTGGCAGAAACAGATCTTACCTATTACTTGAACGATACGATCAGTGCCTCAATTGGTGCCTCAATTGTGCACTCTTATTATGTCTGTATGTCATCAGAACTAGCAGGGCCAAGCTGACAGTGACAGGTAATTGTCCAGATTAATCAACAGACAAAAAAAGTGCACTACAGTGCAGCCATCGATTACAATAAATTAGCAGACAAAGTGGAACAAAGACTGATAGCTGCAGAACAAAATATCCCCAGTAATACAACAGAGACGCCTACAAACACCCCACCAAGTCCAAGTTCCTCCAAGGATAAACAGCTAAGTGCAGATATGACAGCTACGACAGATACAAACCTTTATACAACTATGCCCTCGGGATTTCATGAGGATGAAAAAACTAGGCAAAAATCTTTAACAATGAATTTGTGGAATTTGCACATCTTTTATACCCGGATCAGAGCACAACCTTAAAACTTTCAACAGAAAAAGATGGAAATATTATCTCTCAGCCAAAAGCAAAATTCCACAGAAGTATTTACCCATGGAACCAGAGCTTTGACATTTTTTTTTCAATTTATTCATCAAAATTCACTAATGAAAAACCCAATAGTGTTTCCACGGTCACGTGACTTCTGCTAAATTCTTCGTGAGAATGCGAGATTTTGCAGGATTTGAAGTTGAAAGGGGCAAGTATGGAGCTTACACAACGGACGCCATATCGACGAGTGCTTGTTTCGATCTGAATTTTTTCGAAAACACATCCATGCGAGTACTTGGAATAGAAATTTAACAGACGTACCTGATGACTTTTCCATGAAAGAACTGAAAACGTATCTTACAGACAGCAAGGATAGGACATACGATAAGAAATCTGTGCGGGCATTCAAAAGTCTGAAAGCTTAACGGTATTTTCAAGATGGATATGTGCAGAAAATCTACACAACAGCTTTAGTGGACCACTCTGTGTCACCAGAATTGTTTATGGGGAAGTGTAAAGTCATGGCATCAATGAAGCGCATTATCTACAATGTTGCCGTATGCCTGGATGTCAACGGCAAGGTCCTTGGAGGAACCTGTAATTGCGTAGCAGGGTGAATGTTTGCACTTTATGGTTTATTTTGGCTAAATACGCAAGCACTATCAGACAAATTGACTCCACAGTCATATGGTTTCACAGTGCCACTTGGCCTCTGTATGATCAGCCAATCAGAGGCACAGGATGTAATAACCAGCCAGTGGTTATACACTTGTTCTTAGAGTTACTTTTTCACCAATAAGTCCACTGAGACAGGCAGGAATAGTTTTCTGCTACATGATTTATTCAACCGACTGAAGACTCAGGTCTCTTCTACCATCTCTCTCTGTGGTATCTATCCCTCACTCTCTCACTCTCTCTACTTTTATACATGAACTTAATTTACATTTTAGATTAACTTCTAGGACTGACATGCGACATGCCATGCCTCAGGACCTTAAAATATAATTGTGGGTACAATTTGCATTAACTAATATGTAGATCACATTTATGGAAATTAGCTCTCAATACTATTAATAGTTCACCACAAGCAAACTGTCATGCTAAGATCCATTTGGATATGTAAATGATATGTATTCAAATTTATGTTATCAGCACTAATTAACGGTTTACTACAAGGAGTTCAATGTCACTGAGAATAGGGAGAGCCTTCTCTCACTTCTCCAGAAAAATTCACATTTAGTAGTTCAGTGTAAAGGAAAGAAAAATGTAAAGGATGAATACTGGAAGATTTATTCAAACACAACCCTGTCACAACCTTGACAGCAAACTAGCTCCTCTCTTTTCATGAACACATAAATAGATCTTTCCTATTACTTGATTACTCTGTCATCAGAACTAGCATGGTATGGGCGGCAGTTTATACAAAAATTAAAAACACAATTAGACGTTGTAGTTATCAGATCAGACAGCAATACTTAAGAACTAAACGAGACATTTCTAAAATGCGGCAAAATATGACTAGTCTAGAAAACGCAACTAGAAGCGATAATTCGATTTGACGCTAGATGGCACTCATGTCAATGGTCTTGGCTACCCTTGCGCCGACGTCACAGTCAATACCGCGAAATTCTGACACTGACAAGTGCTTGCGATTGACAGATTGAGGAGAGTTGACGGGTGTTGTACTATAGTAGGCTAGTATAGAGAATTACAATAATGGCTAACAACAGATCAAAGACCTCGATCAAGAGCAGATATCTCTATACAAATAACTGACCTTTTTGCAGAGACGACAGACTTGTTGGGAGTGTTTGTCAGAGCCGGCCAGGGTGATGATGATAACAACACCATGCGATGCGTTTTCAAGCTGACAGTAACAGGAAGGTGCTTTAAAGCTTGTTTCTTAAATGACAAATGCAAGTGGTACATGATCACAGGAATTCTGGAAATGGTAAAAGGATGTTGTGTGTCTGGCTGTACAAGCTAACAGTTGTAAAAATCCAGAGAAAAAAATTTTGTCAGCTGCCCACATTATCAGCATGACTCGAATGGCCATGAGCAATCAATCCTGCTTATAAAATATGTTAATCCAGATGGGAGTTTTGACATAAACAAGATGTGGACCCCTAGCTCAAAATTTGTATATGTGTGTTCAGCCAATTTTGTCACAGGTACAATAAGAAATCAACGAGTTCAATATCTTTAGTAATTTTTGATATATATGTGCTTCCTTGCAAACATAAGATTTTTATTGAATAATCTATCAATTCTTATGGTTTTTATTTTAAAAGAATTACTCAAAATGACTGTCTTCCTATAGTGGGCAGAGTAAGAGATCCAGAGCATCCAGGTTATTGTCCCTCAATTTTCCCACATAATGTGACAGTCCAAGTCAAGTCTACACAGAAGGAGCAATGCCTCAAACGTGAAGACACCAAAAAAGATGCATACAAACAGGCAAAGAACTGGTAAATGAGCAACTGAAGAAGACAGCCTTCTGTGAAGTGGCAGAGCAGGAAGGCAATACCTGCCACGAGGAATCAGCAAAGAAGATGGAGGACAGTCCTGTAGACCATGAGGACGTGGCACCATTGTTATGTATTTTTAGTTATTTAATGTATGTGTTTTATTATAATTTTTTCATTGTGATATTTGTATTAAGTTCAAATTTGATATTTGTTTATTCTTTTACTTTCATTTGTTTGATTTGTTTCAATTATATTTCAGTTCACCGTCGCCATATTGTTTCTAGATGAGTATAAATAAATGTTTATTACTCCACCGGGAATTCTGTGTTGACATTCGCTACAGTGAAATAACAATGACAAAATTGGACTAGAAAGACACCTGTTTAGACATTAAAATGGCTTCAGAGGAATTGATCCATGTGAGTTGGGCCAGAAAGGGTGCTGTCACAAAGGCCAAAGGACATGTTAAAAGAGCAGTCGCGAATGAGAAGGCAAGGGCATGTGCAGTTAAAATTGTAATGGACAAACTCAAGGACGTTTCAACATTTCGAGGCAATGCATGACGCGTATCACGTGGAACTGGAGTATGACCAGTTGGACGAGAGTGAGGAGTGGTTTCGCGGTGTCAAGGAACGTTATATTGAGGGTATTAAACTTGGCAAATCATTTTTAAGACATACTTCCAAGGTGCCCAAGGAAGAAAAACTATCAACTGATTGATCGTGAGAGTGAAAGGTTTACTTGTGTAAGTGAGTGTAAGTGAGCAATTGTGAGTGAAAGCATCCATCTATAGGACATCTATAGGGGTCCAGCAGTCACTACTACACGTAGTACTGAAAGAGCCCAGAAGCCCTCAGAACTACAACTGGAGAATGTACCTGTGCCAGAAATTGGTAATGAAGAAGTCATTGTGACGGAGCCAGAAGAGTGCAGTGATGCAGTGGAGGTGGAGTGTTTGGTGAAGCTGGAGGAACCTATGCAGCCTGGGGTGCAGTGCAGCATTTTCAGGCCTACCCAACTACCAGACTCTGCACCTACGGATCCAGAATAAACCGGTTTATCAGACCACACTACCCATTTTCAAGGTGTGTGTCAGATCGCATTACAGAGTATCAGCCACCACACCGATTTTGCCTGGTGCGCGATGTGATAGCAATGATCCTAAGCGGGGTTGGAAAGTAGTGCATCTCATCTAGATTCAATCGCTGCTGCAATTTTCCCTGTTTATGCTAAAATCTGACAATACCGCAATTTTCATCATAACCGGGATGGACGAGATTGAGGGCAGGGGTAATCCTAGAGAGGGGTGAGAAACGTCCATTGTTCTTGTCAGCGAGGCTGGCCTTTTTCAGGGTATGTACGCACAGATAAAAAACTAAGTATTGTGGAAACGTTACTAATGAAGCCACTGGTAGTACTAGTAGATATCAGCCTGTAGTCTAGAACAAGCGCCTCGATGACGAGTGAACAGGTGTCAAAAACAAAAGACCCAGGTGTGGTAGTTCAACTACTGTTCATGCGTGCCACAACGACCAAACCTAATTGTTCCTCAAGGTCACAAAACAATAACCGTTATTGACTTAATCATAAAAGTAGCGCGTTTCCACCCCCTGATTGAGGGAGTCGTCTGTCGCCATGGTGTTGTATTCATACGACTCCTACTTGACGAAAACTATGCGCGATACCCGGATGACAGGTAGGCTTACAAAATTTGTGATGGGGTATGATACTCTGTAATGAGATCTGACACACACCTTGAAAACGGGTAGTGTGGTCTGATATACCGGTTTATTCTGGATCCGTAGGTGCCGAGTCTGGTAGTTGGGTAGGCCTGATTTTGATAGATGCAGAAAGCAAGTATTCAGTGCAGCAGTTTGTCAACAATCCAGATGCCACTTTGTATTATATTGGATTTCAGAACTATGAACATTTCACATATTTTTGGGATGTGCTTGGTACAGCAGTGTACAATTTAAATTATGGATGTAAATCTCTGTCTATGAGGATCACCTTTTTCCAACCCTCAGCAAGCTTGTCTGGCAAGATTGATAAAAACCATTTACACTAGAGAGAGTAGTTCCCTATTCGTCTAACTTACTCCATGACTTATCAATAAATCCCAGGGACAGATCTTCCACAAACTTGGTATTTACCTACCCAATAGTGTCTTTTCTCATGGTCAACTCTATGTGGCATTCTCTAGAGCCAGGTCATTCTAGAACATTTTTGTTTAAGTCACAACATCTTCAATTCAGGACAAGTGTGGAAATAAGACTTTCACACAGAATATAGTATATAAAAAGATTCTATTAATCGTGTATACTTATCTCAAATAAAAAGCGAATTGTGTTTTACAGGTGTAATTTTTTTATGTCGTATGTTTCTGTAATTTTTGGTTCTGTAGAAAGTGGATCACACCCTACCAAGAAGGGTACGCACGTATAAAGATTGCAGTGAGAGCTCCAAAACAGTGGCAGCTCACCAAAAAAGAAACTATAATGTCTTACAAAAACTGGCGACAGAATTTAGCTTACATCCTTTCTTTAGATGCCAACTTTACTCCCTTCTTAGCTGATGGATAAACGTGGCTCAGAAAAACTGCCACTACCCCCCTACGAGGACTATGTGCTGCTCCTGCACATACCAGTAAATTCTAGGAACCCACTTTCTATGAAAACATTAGTAATACTTTTATCAATCACATTAAGGAAAACAGAAAAAAATCTCATCAACAGTTTTAACAGTTTCAGATACAGACTATGGGACACTGTAGCTGCAGAAAAGGAAGTTTAGCAGCTGAGTCAAACGTTGTTTTATGGCGACGGTCTATAACCTAATTCGCTATGTAATTTTGGCCATAATTGTATAGAGCCTCGGATTCAATGCTGCATTTAAACTCCCATGAAGCAGCAGATTCAGCGCTACATCTTTGGCAATTGGTTGTGATTGGCCAATCATTTCGTCCAATCACAGTAACTAGGTCGTGACATCTGGCCCAATCAGCATGAACTAGGTCACGCGTTTCCACGAGGTACGCGCCGTCGCATTTAAGGAAGCGAATGATAGTATTCTTTCTCTCACTACTCTTAGCACGTCATTCGCTAGAGAACAGACAACGGATTACAATCGCCACTGTACGATTTTTATCCCCGCCACCTTCCCCGTCTCCTCCAAATAACAAAATTACAATTCAATTACAAAAAATTTACAAAAAATTTTATCTGTCTGCTGCTGTCTTCATTACACTTTTCAGTGCCTCATAAGAGATCTAGAAGTTCAACAGCTCCCGAGAGTACTCCAAGCAAGCACCGGGCAAACAAAACGCCTCCTTCTGCAAGCACTTCTTACGCGGGACCCTCATCAGCACCAGACAAATGTCCACGAGGCGGTAAAGGAAAGCAACTTCTTCGTAGACCTACACCTCCCTCCAATGCGGTCGCTTCTTCACCCTCCACTTCTGCGAGTTCACCTTCAACCCCGCCCGTGGACAACCAAACTATTTTCAACATTCTCAAAGAGATGTCGCAAGCCATGTCCACGCTAGCAGCCAACTCGGTGCCAGCCCAGTCAGGCCAACACACTGTACCCGAGTCTGTTCCTCCATCTACGGCTTCTTCAGCGGACACAGGTATAGTACCTCCCCAAACTTCAAGCAGGTAATCCACAAAATCTATTCCCCTTCATGCCCTGGTCGATGACAAATTAAAAGACTGAAATTTGGGGGAACGAGTTTACAGAATTGTCACTACTCCTCCAGGACCAGTCAACTCAGTTGTCTCAACCTGGCGACTCCCTCCCACTGGCCATGGAAAACCACCATGGTAAGCTCACACTTGCAGTTTCTCAGGGTAAAAGGCCCCAGATCATCTCTATGTCCCAATGGACAATGGCCTCACACCTTCATGTCTGTGTATACTCTCAAACACCCCCATGAGGCTCCCAATTTACTCAAGTATACTGAAGACATTAGGGTCTTAGCAGGGCTATGGGGGGACTGGTTGGCTTACGACCGCAACTTCACGGCTAACAAAGAGAGGTCTGGCGACCCATGGGAAGACACTAATTGGGACCTTTGGAATAGGGCTCTACTTAACTCCCGCCCAAGCAACAGTAACCAACATTTTCGCCCAAGGGGAACATTCAAACCGAGACAGCCATTTCGTAAATTCCCTGCGGGGGTCTGCTACAAATTTCATTCCGGAAACCACTGTAGGGGGGATTGCTGGTATGACCACAAATGTTTCCATTGTTCAGGGGGGATCCACCCAGCTTCCCAGTGTCCCCACTCAGAGAATAGACCACCTGCCCACCCCACGTACCCCGCACGGGCTAACAGAAACACACCATCTACCTCCCAGGGTTCTCAAAACACCAGTAGATCCCAGCAAACTCAATAAGTACCTTTCCCGCTATCCTTCCGAATTAAGAAAGCAACCAGTATCGGGTTTTACGATTGGTTTCAAACTAGGTCACAATGGCTCTTAATCCCCATCTTCTGCCCATAATCACAAGTCAGCTCTGGATAGGCCCGAAGTTGTAGATCAAAAGTTGTCATCTGAATTAGAACTAGGCAGGTTGGCTGGTCTTTTTAATTCGAAACCATTCTCACATTTAGCCATATTGCCCATTGGCCTTCACCCAAAGAAAGATCCAGGCAAGTTTAGGCTCATTCACGATCTCTCTTCAGGTCAGTCAGTTAGTTAACGATGGCATTGATAGAGAATTCTCCTCTGTAAATTACCATTGAGAATACAATAGAACTCATCAATATGTCGGGAAGATCCTCTTGGATGGCAAGACTGATGTGGAATCTGCTTTCAGAATTCTTATGGTTCACCCCGACGATCAACACCTGTTAGGGTTTATATGGAATGATAAGTTTTATTTTGACACGCGCCTGCCAATGGGCTGCTCCTCCTCCTGTAGAATATTTGAAATGTTCAGTACCTCCCTCCAACGGATTGCGGAGAAAAAGTCAAGGCCCACTCTATGGTTTGCATTATTGACGACTTTCTGTTCGTAGCCCCCACCCTAGAAAAATGTCAGCAGGACCTCCACAATTTCTTGGCGCTCTGTAACGATTTAGGTGTTCCTATTGTGAGTGAGAAGACGCTTGGCCCTACCAGAGTCCTACCTTTCACCGGTATTGAACTAGATACTGAATTGATGGAAGCCATACTTCTAGAGGACAAGGTCTCAAAATGCAGGTCTCTCATAACCAAGTTCCTGGGTAGATCTAAAGTTACATTACAGCAACTGCAGTCGCTCATTGGGCTCTTGAATTTCACTTGCTCACTAGTCCTGCCTGGCAGGGCTTTTCTTCGCAGACTAATTGACCTAACGATTGGTATCAGAAAACCCCACCACTTCATCAGGCTGTCTATGCAGGCCAAGTTGGACCTGGAGACCTGGGCCCACTTTCTTTCTGTCTATAATGAGAAATTGTTTCTTCTTGATTTCAAATGGCTTACCTCACCCGCTCTGAAACTGAACACTGGTGCGGCAGCCTCCCTCGGATATGGAGCTATTTTTAGGGACAGTTGGTTTTTGGGGCTTGGCCAAAACATTTTCTAAACTGCACCATCACTTTGCTAGAATTTTACCCCATTGTAGCGGCAGTCGACCTCTGGGCCTCGGAGTTAAGAAATAGGTGTGTCATGCTCTTCACTGACAATGAAGCTTTGTTCCACATCATAAACAAACAGACATCTAGGGACCCCCACATCATGCACCTGGTTCGACACTTTGTCCTATCTTGTCTCAAGAATAACATCCTGTTTAAGTCAAAACACATTCTCGGTTGCGAGAATAACTTAGCAGATTCTCAATCACGTCTTCAGGCACAATCATTCAGACGACCTGCTCCGGCCATGTCCAGAACTCCGACTTCCCTCCTGGCACATTTTCTACCTCAAAACTTGAGTCTACCAAGGAACTTGTGGACGCGGCTCTGGAACCATCTTCCAAAAAGGCTTACGATAAAGCTTTCCTTAATTTCTCTTCATTTCAGACGACCACAATAGGTCTTCCTTCCCCCCGCTTCCTAGCCACGATTGCCGATATACTTTTGTATATTTCCCACCTTCGAGATTAAAAACTCTCTCCCAACACAATTGTGTCTGAAATCTCGAAATTAAGTTATTTTCACAAACTGGCTGGCCATTCTGACCCCACCAGCGCATTCAATGTTAAAAAACAACTTATAGGTGTTCACAAGTTGAACCCATCCTCCAATTCTAGACTTCCCATCACAGTCAGAGTACTTCACAAACTAGTTAGGGCAGTCGAGCTCACTCTTTCCAACTCCTACACCATGTCAATCTTTAAAGCAATGTACCTTACAGCTTTCCACGGGTTTTTCTGTATAGGCGAGATGACAGCTAGGGGAACGGGGGGCCCCAACCACTCCCTCTCCCGGGAATATTAAAAATTCTTTTGCAACCATGAAGGGGAGCAGGCAGTCGAACTGGTAATTTCCCATTACAAGCATAACATTAAAGGCTCCCCATTTTCCATAGTTATTGGCCCTAAAAATAATCCTTTATGTGGGGTAAAAGCCTTAGATCAATACATCAAGCTGAGGGGGGATTCACCAGGCCCACTTTTTTGTCACCTGAATGCCACACCCATTCATCGGGATTTCTTCAACAAACAGCTGGAGAGGGATCTTCGGTTCTGCCACTTGAACCCTTCCCGCTTCAAAGGACACAGTTTCAGAATAGGAGCTGCTTCCCTGGCCGTGCAGAACAACCTATCAGATGCTAAGATAAGACAGCTTGGTCGTTGGAATTCGGACTCGTTCAAGAAATACATTCGCACTCCCATGCTCTGGTCTAGTCAAGCAACTGGACTTGTGGAATAGGACTTTTTAGTATATTTACATATTTATATATATATATATATATATATATATATATATATACACACACACACACAGGGACTCACTTTAGTATGCACTCACACACATTTTAGTGACATTTGAAAAAATCGGACTTTCACATGTTTCACTTAGTGACATTAATCATAGAAGTATTTTCATTTATCATTTCATGTTCAGCCTCAATTTCATTTTGAAGTCCAGCAAGACATGCGGACCTCATATTCCTATCTTCCCAGAGATCTAGCAAGACATGCAGATTCTCTCCTTCTACCCATTTCTTTTATATTTTTCATTCCATTGTGTTATTTCTCTGGTCCAGCAAGACATGAGGACCAGTTATTTGTGATTACCTAATCAGTTAATTTAGAATTGGCCAATCTAATTCATAAAAGACCGGGTGGGCACATTTGAAATTTCTTCGACATCTAAATTTCTCTAACTAGGGATGGCAGAATGGAGAGCTCTACTCCTCGCTATAAGGCCTGATTATCATAAGGAAAAGAGCATACCTCCCCCTCCCTCAAAATGAGGGAGTTAGGGTTGGGTAGCACGCTGCAGCTTATCTGCCGTCCACCAACTTTGCTTATTAGCTTATCCTTTATTTCAAATTCCATCGACCTGCTTCGTCCGATCGTTGTTCAGAGTTTTTCTTCTCGGCCTCTTTGCAACCCCACAAATTAGAACGTCTGCACTACATTGTTTGGGAATTATATATAAAATAAAGTTTTTTCAGACGTAAAAGTTACGTAATTAGGCACTGTCACAATTATTCCATTTTAGCTTCTAAAATTACTTCATTTCATTTATTAGAGGGATTCACAATAAAAGCGGGCGTCATTGGCCAAATTTCGAACATCATACTTGTGTTTGTCACTTTAATACCTTTTCTATTCTTCACTGTATTGAACTTGTTTTGATCATGGAGACATAAATAGCATTATAAGGGTCATTCTTCTTGACCCCATATTTGTCTATGTATTATGACGCAGAACATGACTGTGTAAACACTAATCTTAAAAGTGATTTATAATATGTGTTATCAATTTTCTTTGTATAGACACTTTTGTGTTACTTCAGATTGCCGAGTAGTTTAGTTAGGTAAAATGTGCAGCATGTTCATCTTAAATCTTTACCAGTTTCAGAAATAAAACACTTCATTAATTTTATCAGTGGGTTTATTTGATAGATATATACTTTAAAAAAAAAAAAGTGAGATTTCCAATGAATTAAAACTTTCCAACTCCTTTTCCATAAATGGACCAGTGTTATCGCCTTTATTTTAGAGAACCGCAGATGACTTACATGGCCAACCAGAATGCCCACACCCATTTGACTGCTAGCCTTAAACAACCCTTTACAGGGCTATGATGAAAACATAGCTGATTCTAATGAAAAATGTCAAGAATGATTATACAATTTCACCACTCTGTGTAAGTCGCTCAGCATTCCCTTGGCATCAGTCAAAACTTTTGGGCCAAGTCGTGTCATTTTTAGGCTTGAAACTAGATGTTAAAAAGCGTGAGATCAGGCTTCCCCAAGAGCAAATTGATGCTTATGTCAGCCTCTTAACTCAACATGCTAAGAAACAAAAAATAACACTACTAGTACTTTCTTGAGTAATAAACTCAAAGCTTGTATAGTATACTGAACCTAGTTATTCTACATTTTGGTTTAAGCACATATTTACTTTTACCTATGTTTTGTTTGTCCCTCACTAGAGTTATATATTCAGAATTTTGAACAAAGTTTTAACACACTCATACATTGGCAGGCCAGGGCAAATAGTAGAAAATCCACATGAAGAATATTTCAACCTTGGTTTCGATGGCACTAGCATACAAGTAGTCTGTCATGGTAAACATGCAGGTAGAGGTACAGTAAGTGAGGGCCCCAAGTCTTTGAAAAAGGAAATGAATGTGGTAGCTACTTGTTACCCAGATATAGTCTACCTTCAAGTAAGGAGCAATGATTTGTCAAAGGAATATTCAGACCTCTTAAAAAAAAAACTTACGATAAAGTTCAATTCTGGACTGTGCCCCGACAGGAGAAAAAAACAACTCCAGATGGACAGTCGAGATGATCATTAACACTACATTCTACGTGACAAAGCTCGTGGGTCACCCTATCGTTAGTGGTGACTTTTTACAGACCTATATCACCAATAACAAGGGTTTGGTCAAAAAGCAGTGGATATAACAACAATCTTTGCCTATTTCGGTGCCTTGCCCTGCACAGAGGGTGGCCAGTTCTTGGGACTAGAAAAAACTGCAAAACAGTTGTTTGAGAAGTACAGAGCCAAGACAAGATGCAAGATCAAAGGGTTTGAGAGAACATCGAAAGGTTGTACGAGTTGCAGGAAACAGAAGACGGCGCGACTTTTGCTTATTACGTGCATCAATCGCTGAACAAGTACAAGGAAACCATGTCGCTTAATGTGTATGACAATCACTTTTCGTACATAAAAGACATGGGGAAATATACTCAAAAATATACTCAAAATGCGATAAAATGTTCAAGCATAAAGGTAATTTACATGTTCACGAATGGACATAAGAAGCTTACGTCAAACACCTCTTCCCACCAACCATTTTTGAGGAACTGGCGGATTAGGATCTGGTTATCTCCAAGGAAGATAGATATTACCCCTATCGGGCAACCTTCGATATCGAGTGCCTACTACCACCAGCGAACAACCCCAACGACAGTGAAAAACTGCACTTGGAGCACAAACACCAGTTCCTGAGTGTAAGCATTTGTAGCAATGTGCCAGGACACACCATGCCTAAGTGCTTCATATCGGACGGTGATCCCGAGAGAACAGTGAGAAGATTTATAGCTGCCCTCATTGAAATTAGTGAGGAAGCTATGGTAATATTAAATGATTAATTTAACTGGGTATTTAATATGGTTACAAAAAAGTAAGGGAAGATGTAGAACTAGATGTTGAAACGAGTGACAAAGAAATAGATGTTAACAAAACCTGAGAAAGGGCCATCAACTAACAATCTTTTTCTAAGTTTAGCAATCATTTAAAGGAATTACCAGTTTTAGGGTTCAATATTGGGCATTACGATTTGAATGCCATGAAAACATTGTCTTTTCCGGTGTTGATAAAAGGAGAAAAGTTGCGCTTTGTTGTCAAGCGGAACAATAACTTTATTGTGCTTAAGTCAGATAGTTTGAAAATCTTAGATGTCAAAAATTATTTAGCCCTCGGTTGTAGTTACAGTCAGTTTCCCAAGGCATTTGAGTGCACAGAATCTAAGGGGTTCTTTCCCTATGAGTGGATGGACTCCTTGGATAAACTCGAATACCCATGTCTCCCTCCACGTGAAGCATTTGCCTCACAATTAAAGCAAAAAACCATAAATGAGGAGGATTAAGCATTGTGCCAACAGGTGTGGGAGGAAAACAACGTGGAAACAATGTGCGACTTTCTCACCTGGTATAACAACAAAGATAATGAACCGATGCTGGAATCAGTTGCTAAAATGTTTGCCTTCTACCTTGAGAGGGGAATTGATATGTTTAAAGATGGTATGTGTACCAGGTTTAACGCTGAAATACCTTTTTCAAAACATAGGAGATGCAACAGGTATGTTTTATTGGCTATCTGACAGTTCATCCACTGCCAAGAGAACAAGAGAATTTGGACATTTGGAAAGAGAAGAAAATAGTTTTGACTGTTACAGAGACTACAGACTATTGTGATATAAACAACCTCTCACCAATCATATGCTACATATTTTGCATAGATAATTAAATGTTCTGTTTTCAAGTACCACTATACAAGTATATACATATCCCCACAGAGGGTACACAGGCCCTGTGGCTGTCCCTCCACGCATGGCACCAACTTGGCAACCCTGGACTACGTCACACCCTCCATTGGATCATCACACCACAGTTAACACAGCAGAACAAATCACACAGAGAGCAGACCACACTGATGAGGACGACTTGCAAGGTAAAGTTGCATCCAATCTTCTTTCGGCCCATCTTACCAAAACTAGATGCCACAAAATCTGGAACCAAGAATATGTTCCTTTCAAAGAGCTCATTCCGCGTACTACAAACACATCCAACCGGTCTGAACGCGAAGGAGCTGATGACCTACCAGAAACGAACCTTCTGAAATCATTGGGCCTCAGTAAAGAGGAAAAGAGGCAAAAGGAAATCACTTTTGGCCAATGGCAACAGGCATTTAATGTATTCAAAATCATGCACAACCTTAAATACCCTGGACAGAGTCAAAATCTGATCATTTATGGCAGCAGGATCCTGGAAATGTGGGCATCCAGATCAATGAGCTGGAAAGCCCTTGACGAGCGATTTCGTTCCAACTTCGAAGCTATAAATTACAAATGGAACTAGAGGATCAGAGAGGCGATACCGCCTCTGGATATTGTACCACCAGCTGGAGTAAGCGCATTCGTATGCCCCCCCCCCACCAAAAAAAAAAAAAATTGGACACCACCACCAGTCTTGTGCTTGACAAGCTCTATAAAATGCAATAAACAAGAGTTCTCAAAATATGCAAAAAAAAAAAAAAAAAATCAAAAAAACATAACAGTTTAAATGGTCCAATCAAGGAGATGTTCAAATTGACCTGTATTTTCCTAACACTGATCACTCCTGTGATTTTCTAGACAATAGGCCTATTGGTTTTCCTTGAAATGCATTATCAGTATTGCATATACCGGTATGCTGACAAAAGAGAAAACCTAGGGACAACACTGGGCAGATCTCTGCTAGTTTTGAAGATATGAAGGGCAAGAAAATATGCAGAGTTCAGTTTGTGATAAAAAGTAGGTCAAAGGTCAATTTCAAGGTCACAGTATGTGACTTCCTATATAAGTTCAATAGTAGCTATGGGCATTTCTTTGCCAATGTTGGAGATATGAAGGCCAGGAAACAAGCAAAGTGCAATTCATCATAAATAGTAGGTCAAAGGTCAATTTCAAGGTCACAGTAAGATTGCCAGTATATGACTTCCTATTCAAGTTCAATAGTAACTTTGGACCTATCTCTGCCAGTTTTCGAGATATAAGGGATAAAAAAATTTGCAAAGTTCAGCTTATGTTGAAAAGTAGGTCAAATGTCAATTTCAAGGTCACAATAAGAATGCCAGTATATGACTTCCTATTCAAGTTTCATAGTAACTATGGGTGTATCTCTGCCAGTTTTGGAGATATAAGGGATGTAAAATTTGCAAAGTTCAGTTCATGGTGAAAAGTAGGTCAAAGGTCAATTTAAAGGTCACAGTTAGATTACCAGTATATAACTTCCTATTAAAGTTCAATAGTAACTATGGGTGTATCTCTGCCAGTTTTGGAGATATAAGGGCTAGAAAATTTGCAAAGTTCAGTTCATGGTGAAAAGTAGGTCAAAGGTTAATTTAAAGGTCACAGTTAGATTACTTGTATATAACTTCCTATTCAAGTTCAATAGTAACTATGGGCGTATCTTTGCCAGTTTTGGAGATATAAAGATCAGAAAACTTCAAAGTGCAGTTCATCATGAAAAGTAGGTCAAAGGTCAATTTCAAGGTCACAGTTAGATTACCAGTATATGACTTCCTATTCAAGTTCAATAGTAACTATGGGCATATCTCTGGTAATTTTGGAATATTTAACATTTTCCCCACTGAATATTGCGATGTTGTAATTTTTGATATAGCGCAATGCCTAAGCCATATCTTAAACAAAAAAATGGACACCACCTCCAGTATTGCACTTGACAAATTTTACAATATGCAAGGAACAAAAGGTCTCTGGCATTTACCATTCCAGAATAAAAGCAAGTTTTCAGTTTCGGTATCTAATGGCTGCTTCTCCCGTGAAAATGCACCGATTGACCCCAAACTCCCAAAGATGAAAGGAGTCCCCAATTGTAACCCCTCACTATAACAGGAGAGCTTAGATCTGTGTAGTTTCCAAAAAATAGCACAAACAAATATTTTTTTGCAGAAAATTCCCATTTTTAGAAAATTTTGGCTTGTTTGACCTTGAAAAAAGGTCAAAAGTCAAATCCAAGGGCATATTTGGAATCTCCAGATATGACTTTCGGTCAGGCTTCTGTGGTAATTTTTCCCATAATTCCTTTGGTTTGGGAGATATTTAGCCTTGAATTTTCAAAAATTTTGACAAGGGTGCGTTTCAACAAGTGTCACGCCCAGGCCAATGCACCGACAGAGACAAAAAAACCAGGGTGTTCAAGTTGAGATCATATGTGACCTAAATCCAAGAGATGGGGACACAGGTCCTGGCGGTCTAGGAGGAGAAGCGGTAACGGTGACTTGTTTCCGGCGCCCGACTGCGGAGCCGCAGGAGCCGGCGGAGCTGTACGAGACGGGTCGGGACTAAAACCATGAGTACCGCCAGCGTATACGCTGGTGGTACTAATGAGACTGATTTCTTTCTCATGACAGAAATCACCACTTCTTTTGTCCCCAGCTTTTGACCCTGTGGTAGCTTCAACAATCTGCTACAAAAGAAGAAGAGCATGAAGCAGGAAATGAATAAACTAGGGAAAAGAACGTATTTGAGACAGGGGTAGATTGCTTAATCAACTTCTGAAAGCTGGTGATGCCTTTATTTTTGATGGAATGGCAGTAATCCAGTCAATGTAACCTCCAGGAAACTTCTGCATGCTTGGTGACAGCATTCCACTGATATCAATAGCAAAGAGATAAAGGTGTTCAAGAATCGACTTTCTTTGTTACCCACCTTTTAGCTTCCAAGAGCCATGAAAGATTATGAAGAGCCCAGCATGGATCCCAGATCTTAGAAATATATAATCCTGACCAGAGAACTCCACATCATTAGAAGAAATACCATGCCAATGGGAACAGCAAAAGGTGCTTGGCTAGTTCCTATTTCAGCATTGGGAATGGATGGCAGAATTCCTGGATGATATTGACAAATATTGCACACATTAAATAATGCCATGCTTGAAAGTAGTTAATTTTAAAGATAGCTCAGTATGGTTTTTAATGCTAAATAGATCAAAGTGCATTTAACTCAGTTTTCTTGTAGTCCTGTTTTATTTGTTAGTGTTTAGATCACAGTCGGAGTTATTGTTACAAAATGTCACTAAGTATTTTGAAAATGAGGGGCATTCAGCTTTCAGTACAAGTGCTAATATTGATGAGAAGAGACAAACATTATTATTCAAATAAGACAAAGGTTGTAGAGAAAGTGGGAGCAGCACTCAGATCGATGGTCTTCAGGAGACAGGGGAAAACTACATGAAATAATCTTCTGTGGTTAGATCAATGGAGTACATTTAACCCTCAGCCAGACCAAGTTTATAAATTACACCAGCTTATCTAGTCTGATAGTACTTAGGGGTTTTCTTGACACAGCTTTCAACAGGAAGAAGCCTCTGAGAGGTGTAGCACACAAGCACAGATGGTTCAGATGATGGGACGTTGGCATTGAGAAGATGGGGCATTGGCTCTGACATTATTGGACATTGGCACTGAGATATAATAAATAAATTAAGAAACATCCATGACTATGAAACAATTTACCTCTACCAAGCTGTCTAAATTTAACTTAAAGTTCAATATAGAATAACAATAGACAAAGAGACTAGTAATGTACATTTACAATATAGAAAGATAAGACTGCAGAGTACAATATGTATTGTGTAATAAAGAGAAGTGTCTGAATTACAGACAGAATCTTTCAAAAATTTTCTCTCAAGCTTTAGCACATCACCCTTGTTACAAGCACCATATCAGACTTGCCCCTTACAGTTTATTTTTCATGCATGTACCTATACCACTTGGCATATCCCATGAAATGACTGCAGACAAGTATAATGTAACCAAAGGAGAATTGGTCTGGCCATAAACTCTAGGAATTGTGGTGGTAGTGTATGAATAGGTGAGTGACTTAAATCCTATAGTTAAGAATTAATTTTTTAAAATACTTTTTAAACAACAATGACAGCAGCATACAATTAACAATAGCACATAAACATTTAACTATGCACTTATATAAGGAATTATCCCTCAAGAGAAGGCAAGAGGGGAAAACACCTGCACCACTGATTTCTACTCATCTGGTGATAAAACCAAAAAATTGGACATTACCAATATTCAAAAAGAAAGCGGTCTTACTTATAAAAAAAACTCTGTTACTATGGTTATACATGCTTCCTGAGCAGAAACAAGGCTGACAGATAGTATGTTGTTAACATGCAGTACAACCACATCACCTGCATCTGTCCCTAATTACCACTGAAATAAACATCTGTTTATATCCACATTTCTACAACTACATAACTTTTCACATGAAGAATTTGTCCAGCGTCTGGCCATTTTGTCCATTCAATGCTTTGTCACTTCTTCTACGTTTGGCTGATGGCTGTAACCCAGTCCAGTTTTCTCTGGAAGATGAAAAAACACCATTCTTGAACTTTTAAACCACTTTAGCGAGATTAGGCTCAAAAGTAGAACAAGGTTAAATTCAAGGTCACATTAAGATTCCAGATATATGATTTCCAATTCAAGTTTGATAGTAACTAATGTATCTCTTCTACTTTTGGGAATATAAAATTTTGACAAGGATGCATTGTGAGGATCTTCACACCTAGGCAAATGCATCAACAAAAGTAGGTTTAAGTTGATATTATATGTGACCAACTCCAAGAGATGAGAACACAGGTCCTTTTAGTATAGGATGAGGGTTAACAGTGACATGTATCTGCTGACATGACACCGAGCCATATGAGACGGGCTGGGACTTAACCCAAGAATATTGCCAGCAATTATGCTGGTGGTTGTAATGAACACACTGACCAATGTGCAACTTGTGGTTGTGAGTGATCATAGTTGGTCACATAAATGCCCGACATTTTACCTGGTATTTATTTCCTTTAGCACTTTATTATAAGGAATAGGTAACAAATTATTGGCCTAAAATATCCCAAATTCATTCTGACAATTTTTCATCATTTATATCAAGCATACAAACACACCTTTTATGACCTCCCCCCTGTTCCTGAAGGATTTCCTTGATGGTTGTTTTGCTGAGACAGGCATCCACATGTCTGTTAAATCTGTCCAGGTCTGGATCCCACTGCTGGATGCCACACACAGGACACACTAGGGATGGTGGTGCAGTGGACGGGCAGCGACTCTCTTCAGATGTACTGGCATCATTAGTGTGAACATCATCTGACCCTTGTGTCTCAAACTCTGATACTGTTATTGTATTCTTTGCATGAACTCTCCGGCGCTGCCTGCGAGGTTCAATTATATCTGTTTCTATAGAATTATCGCTTTGTGAGTTTAGACAAAGGTCCACATGGCAGTTAAACTCCTCCAGGTTTCTGCACTGTTGAATGATATTACACACAGGACACTGATATTTAACCATATCTGCTGCACTCTGTTTAATACTATTTCTATTACTGCTGGCAGTAGCTGGGGGATACAAAGTTCCAACAAAACTAGCAGAGTTTTCCAGTTCTTCATGCCCAGTAGCTTTTTCTTCTGAAAGGGGTTTTGAGGAATTGACAGCAACCTCAGAATCCATGTCACATGAAGTGTCACCTTTCATGAATGAGCTTAAATTAAAACCAGAAAGGTTTTCCAGGGGTTTGTCCTTCACCAGGCAGCCTTCACTGCTCACACTGGCCTCTGTTGCCACTTTAGTCTTGTTGAGAAAACTCACAAGTGTTGTCTGCTTTTGATCTTTCTTTGCGTTTTGAGACTGGAAGTTAGACATTCTGACCCCTGAAAATAATGAAAAAAACACCAAATTTTAAAATATCATATAGGCACATCTAAGCTTGGTTCAAGCCAACATTTGAAATTTTTCATCAATTGTTGAAGATTTAATTTAATTTGGACAATTTTTTTTTTCAAATTTATCATCATTCTAACAAAATTTTTATATGGGCAAGGTACAAAGGAGAGGTGTTAGTTCATTAACTAACACTGAATTTTTGCACAATTCTTCGGTGGACTCATGCCCCCTTACTTCAATAAAGTGCTTTGTTAATTCACAAAATAAGCTGTACAAATGTACAATAAAAGATCAATTTGTACCATTGAACCAGTACATTGGTAACAACTCAATAGCACAGATGACCTCACTTCATAAAATCCAACCTGGATATTTTAAAGGGGGCTCATTTGAGATGACACTGTTAGCAATAAACCAAAATCTATAAATATTTAGAGGTACAACAGTATATATTATTGTGCATCACTTACCCATGAGCCTCAACCTTAAAGGATTTGGAGAACACGCCAGAATTTCTGCTCTTAGTAAATCTTGTGCAGCTTTATAAATGCAGTCACTGTCACAGGTATACTCAACTAAGGACTGGGCGCGGGTTTTGACTTCAAACTTGACAGTTTTCAGCTTGAGAGTCACAGTTTTCCCCTATCAATTCAAGATAAAAGATGGTGTTATTTATTCGGTTATCATTAAATCATTCAATAAAACAACATAATGAGATATGGTTTCTAATACAATTAAAAAATTAAAAGCTTTTATGCATATATGTACATTGTTAAAACAGGTCATTTTGTCGAGAGAACTTTTTACATCATCTACGACATACATTAACAGACCACATATAAAACACATTGCTATCCAGTGCTATTGCAATGCCAATTTTAAATATTCAAGTAAAGTGAAATAAATGTACAAACACTCAAGTTCTCCTGCATAAGATCACTGGCAAGTTCTTCACACAGTTCACTGCACTTCTGATAGAGGTCAGTCGTTTTGCTCATTTCTTGAAATGTCCTGCCAATGTGGAAAGAAATACCATCATTTAAACCATAGCCATTAAAAACACTCAAAATGTTAAGTTTTCTCTATATATGAAATCTTAAGTTAAAGCTATCAATGTCCTGCCAATGTGGAAAGAAAAACCATCATTTAAAACATAGGCATTAAAAAAACTCAAAATGAAAAGTTTTCTCTATATATGAAATCATATCTTAAAGCTATCATCACAGTGTGCAGCAACTGACTGTTATTCTTTTCAATACAATAAACAACCTACTGCACACAAATGGGGAGGTACTTACCTTTCAACACTCATGCTTTTTCTCTCAGAATCTCTGAAATGAAGATCAACCATAACTGTAGTTAGAAATTATATGCCAGGTTGCAAATTACATGTACATCTAGGGCACTCCAGTTACACTGTACTTGTGTATCTATCAAGAGTTCCCCAGAGAGCTATCAAGCCATCATTTGGTCAGCCACTGGCCTCAAAATACAGCTAAGATTTACCAACACAGCTGTGTTATGGGGGATGATGGGTTGGTTCATCAGGACAGTCTGTGGGTGACCTAGCACCCCCCTCCCCCTCAAGTTATTCTTTTACACTCCCTGTACCCCCAAATCCTGGGGAAACCCCTGATGTCTATAAACATTACCTGCCAATTCTTGTAGAGCCAATACCAAGGCAAATCTGCATGAAGTACTTGAATGACATCTGGGAATACAGGTGATACAATATCCCCCTCTTCTCATACACATCAGCACAGGTGGTCACACCAAGAGCACTCAGCATCTTCTCAGATACTTTGCCAATCCCACACACCTGACAAGAGTACCAGTATTATGCTTTACTTACAGAGCAGGACTTAGGGGATTTGGGGGTCAAAAACCTCTCTTAGTTTTAAGGTAGCTTTTGCTTTTCTCAAAGGCTTGTTGCACACCTATTGAATCATTCCTCTGCTTCCAAAGTTCATTTTTGCATAAAATAAAATGGAGGATATCTGTTCACTTTGCTTACAATTAAATGGATAATGGGAATTTAAAAGAGTTTGAAACTGAATAAAGTGACAGTTTATGAGCAATATAAATTATATGAGGATGACAGGAAAATTTTAGTATTTTGGCACAAAATCATGTAAACAGTCTCTTCATTTCAATTTTAATTCCAAAAAAAAAAAAAAGGAAATGTTTTCAGAGGGAAATATTGAGCCTAAATATACACTGCCTACATGCCAAAATAAAGTAACCAACACACCTTCCTTATGCTAAGAACATCACAAGTAGTAAAACAACATATAACCTCTTTTCCCATAGAATAGTACAAGATGGACAATATACGTGTTCCCTTCACTTACCTTTCTAATGGGCATATCTTTCACAAAATCCATGACTGCCTCTCTGGTGGCTGGTATCATATACTGCCCATTGGGCTTGTTCTTGTCAGAGCACACTTTGGCCAGCATTGTGTTGGGGGCTATGCCTTAGGGATGGAGAGCAGGGTTTTAGTTATTACTGATCATTTAATGGCTTAAGTGTATCATTGCAATGAAAATTTTGAGAATATTCATTTGCCATTTACAATTTGTCATTTTAAAATACAAATGATAGTATGCCTTGGCATCTTAATCTAAAATTTACAAAAATGTAAGATGTAGAAATTAACAATCAATAAATTATCTATGTTGGCCATACCTGCACTTGCAGTGAGATTTGTTTTCTGTTGTATTCTGAACCTCATTTCATGCACTGCTTCCTCGGCACTAAGTCCAAATGTCCTGATTTCTTTGATTACCACTCCTTTCCCACACTGGGGGCATCCATGTTCTGCTGTTGCAGCACCAATAGTTGAAATATGAGCACCACTGTCATCATTATCATCACCATGGACACAGTTACCATCACCACGGTCACCGTTATCATGACCACTGTTACCATTATCATTACCATGGTCACCATTATCATCACCACTGTCAAAATTATCTTTTTCTAGCTTACTCTGCGTAACTTCACTGTTGCCAATTACCAAATGTTCACCATTAGCATTTTCTTCAGTGGAAACTTCCCTCTTGCTTCTTGAGGGTTTACCATTTTCATGACTCTCAACACCAGAATGTTCCAAACAAGTGCACCTGTCAGTGGTTAATGTATGTGTTCTTTCAGCTTCGGACAAGTTTCGTCTTTTTTCCAAGTGGTCTGTGAAGTCCAGGTACGCCTCATCTAAACTCATTGGACAAAAGTTGGAATCATACTCTGACATAATGTCTCGCACCTCTTTACTCACAGCTCGATACTTGTCAAAGTTTGTTGGCACGATTACAAGATCTGGACACAGTTTCTTTGCAATGAAACCAGGCATTGCTGCTCGAACACCAAATCTTCTGGCCAAATAGTTGGAGGTTGACTGAAAAAAAAAATCAATTGGGTCAATGTTTTTTCTTGAAAGGGCTTGGTCTTGGACAATATATTGTAATTTCAGGATTTTTGAGTTGTGGTTTACATGCAAACAAAAATATGTTTTAATATCAACAAACAAAATCAAGGCATTCAACAAATTAAAAAAAAAAACATTAAATCTAAATCAAAATATTTCAATTCTTTAGTAACCGTCAAAATAAAAACATACCTGCACACAATTCAATACACACTGAATACTTACTTGTGCTGAAATCTTCCATCACAGAAAGCCTAATCTGGTTATAAATAAAAATGGTAAAAAAAAAAAAAAAAAAAAAAAAAACTCAAAAATGTTACAGGAAAGATGTCTCACCAACATGTCCATTCCTCCCACGGCCATGGGTTTATTTCTCAGACTTGGCGCATCCCGCATTTCTACAGCAGCATAGAAAGCATCCATGTCCACATGAACTATTGTATGTCCAAGATCTCGGGATTCTTCCAACTGGTGAAGTAACTTGTCTACCTGACATGATGATATGATAATAATAATAATAGTAATAATAATATTTCATTGATTATTTCACTGATCATAGAAAAATACATTTACAGGCTCTCTAAACTACTACAGTGGTACAATGATATATATCAGATCCTTTCCATGATACACCAGATCCCTTACAATTACATATTGAGTATTGTGATACAATGTACATTGTCAAAAGAGTAATCTTGAATACTGTGGAAACACTTCATCACTTGTCAAATTATGATTTCAGAGTAATAAAATGTTCAGTCACTACACATACATAGCTTTCACTGCAGGACTACTCCATACCTCTATTGTGCCTTGCTGTATGTTCTTCTTGGTCAACTTCAAAAACTTCCTTTTCTGCTCAGCTATCCTGATGTTTACTTGTTCTTCTTTCTTCAGTTCATTTTCATAAAATCTTGAGCCTGTGTAAAAAATGCATAAGGACAATTTTAAAACTCAGAGCTACTTGTAACACATTTTAATTCTACTTCCACAAAGTCCAATGATTACTTAGCTCATATTAACTACATCTGTCAAATTGACATATGTTCCAAGTCTAAAG
Source organism: Lingula anatina (assembly GCF_051362555.1). Lineage (NCBI taxonomy): Eukaryota > Metazoa > Brachiopoda > Lingulata > Lingulida > Lingulidae > Lingula > Lingula anatina. The sequence continues at coordinate 68,919,957 of NC_141767.1, read as the reverse complement.
TTGGGTCTGGTTCCCTGGCTTGGTTGACTAGGATTTCCATGAGAGTGCTGTAACAGTGTTCCTGATAGGATAAGATGTGTGCATGTGACCACATAACCTTGGAAATTTCAGTTTTTTTGTTTTTTTTTTAAACTGGGGCCAGGGCACTTAAGGGGTCAGGTCATTAAGGATGACCTACTGCCTACTGATAGTATTTACTATCACATCACAATGCTAAGGTGGTACAACCTACCCTTTGATGCCTCATATATGATTTTGTTGATCTTCTCCTTGTCCAGGCCCTCCATGCCAGCCTTGTTGTCGTTGAGAGCCATACGGGATACGAGGTCTTTACCATCTTCATTAGCTTCGGTTGCACCTGGATCATGTCATCAGAATAATAGTTGATATATTTAACATAATGTAATTATTCTTACTTAATTTCCACAAAGCGAGTTATAACCTGGGTAATTTTGGATTTATTCACCCATGACTACACAAATGAAATCTGTTAATAGATAATATTAATAGATTAATGTTCTTAATGTTTTTTTAGTACTAAATTTTTTCAGATATTTTTGTCCAGCTACTACTTCAGTGTGTTACAATTCACTATGTTGGTGTAAATCGTGCAGCTGTGAGGCAGTCCCATACTCAGCATCTGTAAGTGAAAATTGTGGAAAAATTCCCATCATTTCACTAGAGAAGAGCCTCAATGGGTCAAATGCAGAAAAATAGTGTAAATTTTATTCCTCTAAGAATATTTCCTGGAAATTATAAAAGTTCAGAATGTTTCACAAGCTGTAGTGGAAATGAGCCAGCTAGGGAAAAGCACAACATACATGTAGGTGTCTGTACTTAGCACATGCACATGTGAGAGAGACTTCACAAAGAGATACCAGAAAAAGGCAGACCTGCATGCTCACATCCTCAATTTGCGTTTCTATCCTTGCCATTCTACTTACTTGACTGTACCACTTGTAGCTGACATTGGCACAAAAAATGTATACTTAATTTGTTAAAATAAAAGGGACTCGGCACTGCAAGTGAAATGAAGCCTTGCATGGTCCATTGGACATGAGGAACACAAGATAACAAGTGCAGAAGAGAGCAACACAATTACTGTGTTGGGAGAGTGGAGGAAGGGTGCTGAAAATGAGGAGGAAAAGACCACAATAATGAAACAGCTGCACAATGAAAATGTACATTAATCTTTCAGTTTTTTTTTATGATGTCTGAGTGAAAATTGTACTCAACTCTAAATACCCTTCACTTGAAAATGCATATTTCCTTTAGCAATGAGTGAGATGATCTTTTTTCTATAAACAAGGCAGCAAAGCTGTCAAATGTACAGACAAAAAACAGAAAAAAAAGCGCAGGAAATAGGATACTGTCAATTTTGATGCATTAATGTATTATGCTTACTGTAACTGCATAGCCAACATCAAATTCTAATTGTGCATAACATTGAATTAGGATGAAAGTAAAATGTGTAACAAGCATTAGACTGAGTTCCCATACCTAGATCAATCTAACAGGATCAATCCAACTCCAAGGGGTTTCTCACTAAATTGCTTTCAGTTTAAGCGGCTTAGGATTCTGGCATGCCAGTTTCAGTAGGCGTGACAGACAGCTAAGCCACTTACATTGATTGCAATTTAGCGAGAATTCCCTTGGAGATACATCGATCCACAGTTAGCGTGATAGGGTCTGGAAATAGTCCCTAAGGCTTGAGGCTGATAAGAGTTAAACTTTGGAAATGCCAGAATGGGATAAAGTGAAAATTTCTTAAACTCATTGCTTAAACTCAATTTAAAAAAAAAAAAAAAATATATATATATATATATATATATATATATATATATATATATATATATATATATATATATAATCATACTTGTAAGTTAAAAAAATACAGAAAGTGTTACAAAGTTACAGTACAGGGCTCCTGGTGGATGGGAGTGATAAGTCACATCTTGAAAATGCCAGTTTGAAAAATTTAAAATTAAAGAAAAAATTACAAAAAATATTCCACTAAAGCTGCCATTCAGTCTAGCTGCATAACCATGATATGAATCATCCAACTTCAGTTTAAACAGTGTAAACAAGTCACAGAAATATAATATATTTTGTTTTACCACAAAAAGGGCAGTCATAGCTATTATTCTGATATCTGAACTTGTCATCAGACCATGTGACCTCCATAGGTGGCTATACTTTGTAATAATTTCTTAAGAGATTTTAACAAAAAAAACTTTTTAGAAAAAAAATTATTTGCCAAAAAAGAACAGTTATTATCCCTTTAACTGTAAAGTCAAGTTGCAAATATTGCACAACAGGTAGTATCAATAAAAGTGAACTGTTACATACCCTTTGGAGTTATAAGTCCCACACTGAAAATGCCAGTAGGTAAAAGATAAAAATTTCAAAAATATATACAACAGAATAACATGGTCAACAAGATTACAGTTTCAGGACCATATGTGAGAGTTCAAATTCACATAATGAAAATCCCTATATGTGAAAAATGATGACAGTGCATAAAATAATATTACACAATGTTTAAAGACATAAAAACCAGCACAACTGCTAATGTGGAAAAACAAAATACACAGCGCTTCTGGTGGATGACAGTTGAAAGTGTCATCTTGAAGATGCTAGTGTTTGAAAAAAAAAATTAAAAGAAAATGTAAAATAAAACATAACAAAAAATACCAATAAAGCTGCTATTCAAACTTTTAATCTAGCTGTACAATTACTAACATGATATGAATAACCCTATTGAGTTTGAGAATAATAAGGCACTGTTATTCATCTTTAGCATTAATGTAAGCGTTACACAAAATTTTTTTTGTAAACTTATTTTCAATATTAAATAACATTTACCTGCATAATAATCATCGACTCCTAATTATGTGACACAGTTAAGAGAGATAAACCTATGGGACTTTACAATGAAATCTCAATGTGTGTTTATGTAATCTCATTTAATGGCCACTTGAAAATTAATTAAGCAAATTATTTTATAACCCTGAAATAACTTGAAAATTAATTAAGCAAATTACTTTATAACCCTGAAATAATTGCCTACTATCCATATACATTTATTGCACCAAATAGCACTCTACTGCATTGCTTTCAAAACAGAAAACAATTACAATGGTTTTCCAACACAAGCTGCACTTCAGTCTTCTCAGTAAGGTTGATTATCATAAGTAACATGGTTTTCCCTTAATCGCTATCCTGGCAGCAGTGTCCAAAATAGGGTTTTCTTCAACTTTCATGCAATAAAACATAATACTTAACAGCATATTGACCATCAATTTTTTTATAAAAAAATAAAAGTATCATGAATATTCAGAAAATGTGATTTGGGAAGGTCTTCAAGGCCACGGAAGTTCAGAGTCACACTTTCAAAATGCCAAAATGTAAACAAGAGATAACTGTACTGAAATGATTTTCTTTCCATTTTCAACACCTTTTTTAAAACAAAATAATCAATAAACTGTCATTTTTAAATGTTCAACTAGGAAAATTGTTGACATAAGAAAAATATCAATAGAACAATTTTCAATGTCCAATTTGCTCCATTTGCAGATGCTGAACATAGTGAATGATTAAATCTGACAAACTGCAATAATGAGTTCCTTTCCATTTATGAAACTTTATTACACAAAGCACAATAACAGGTTTACCGTCATTTTTATATAATCAACTAACAATATTGTTAAGAAGCAGAAAATGTCAAAACAACACTTTTACATATCTTATTAGTTACATAATGAGACTGTTGACATGCCCAAGAATTAAATCTGAAGAAATAACAATTATATACAAAAATACAGAAAATGCACGGCACCTCTGGTGGATGGGAGTTAAAAATCACATCTAGAGGATGCTAGTGTTTGAAAAATTATTTTAAAAAAAATTTAAATAAAACGTAAAATTTCCAATAAAGCTGCTATTCAAACTTTCAATCTAGCTGTATTAACTTGATATTAATAACCCCACCAAGTTTGAGAAAAATAAAGCACTGTTATTCATCTATAGCATGTTGGCATATCACTTTTTTTTTTGTTGTAAATTTATTTGCAATGTTAAACACCATTTATCTGCACAATTATCACCAAATCCTAATTTTGTGACACAGTTAAGAGAGCTAAACCTATGGGACTTTACAGGGAAATCTCAAGGAGTGTTTTATGTAATCTCATTTAATGGCCAATTGAAAATTAATGAGTAGGCAAGTGACTTTATAGACCTTAATTTAATTAGTGATCACCCATTCCTACAGTACCATCATATAGCACAAATGTGTTATAGGTGTTGCATACATGCTGAAAAAAGTGAAAAAACAGCATTACTTCCCTAAAAATGACCCGAACATGCTGATTTTCAAACTTGACCTGCGTATTATAAATACACATTTGTTCTGCAAGTTTCAAGCCAAAAGGTAAAATGGTTTTCCACTTATCATGTTATCAGTGTTGCATATATGCTGAAAAAAGTGAAAAACAGCATAACTTCCCTAAAAATGACCCGATCATGCTGATTTTCAAACTTGACCTGCGTATTATGAATATTCATCAGTTCTGTACTTAGTAAGTTTGAAACTAAAAGGTAAAATGGTTTTCCACTTATCGTGTTATCGGTGCTGCATATATGCTGAAAAAAGTGAAAAAACAGCATAACTACCCTGAAAATGACCTGATCATGCTGCTTTTCGAACTTGACCTGCGTAATATGAATATTCATTAGTTCTGCAAGTTTCAAGCCAAAAGGTAAAATGATTTTTCACTAATGTTATCAGTGTTGCATATATGCTGAAAAAAGTGAAAAACAGCATAACTTCCCTAAAAATGACCCCATCATGCTGATTTTCGAACTAGACCTGCCTATTATGAATATTCAGCAGTTCTGTAAGTTTCAAGGCAAAAGGTAAAATGGTTTTCCACTTATCGTGTTATCGGTGCTGCATATATGCTGAAACATGACAGCACTGTTCTGCAATGGGTTTTCTTCCATTTTTAAAACCCTTTTTAACATAAAACAAAATAAACAGTTTACTACCATTTGTATATGACCAACTAAGAAAATTGATGAGATGGGAAAAATATCAATAGAACAGTGTTAAATGTCCAATTTCCTCCATTCTGAGATTCTGAAGATAGTAGATGAATGAATCTGAAAAACTGCAATGATATGAGTTTATTTCCATTTTTGACACTTTATTACACAATACACGATATCAAGTTTACCATCATTTTTACATAATCAACTAACAATGTCATAAAGATGCAGGAAATGTCAAACAAACACTTTTACATATCTTATTAGTTCAATAATGACACTGTTAACATGCCTAACAATTGAATCTGAGGAAATGCGAAAAAACAGCATAACTTCTAAAATAATGGCCTGATTATGCTGATTTTGGAACTCAACCTGCATTTTAGTAAGATTGACCACTCCTGTAAGTATAATGACAATTGGCCTATCTGTTTTTCTTATATTGTGTTATCAGTGCTGCATATATGTTGAAAAAAGTGAAAAAATAGCATAACTCCCCTAAAAATGGCCCGATCATGCTGATTTTCGAACTTGACCTGCGGATTATGAATATTCATCAGTTTTGTAAGTTTCAGGCCAAAAAGTAAAATGGTTTTCCACTTATCGTGTTATCGGTGCTGCATATATGCTGAAAAAAGTGAAAAAATGGCATAACTTCCCTACAAGTCACCCAATCATGCTGATTTTCGAACTTGACCTGTGTATTATGAATATTCATCAATTCTGTAAGTTTCAAGCTGAAATAAAAAACAGTTTTCCACTTATCGTGTTATCGGTAAAAGTGCACGACGGCAAGGACGGCGACGACGGCGACGACGGCGACGACAGACGCAGATGATGGCTATATGTACAGACACATCTGTGTCTGTACATAAAAAGGGTACTGATACATTCAAGTGGACACCTTGGAGTCACAAAAAGACATTACTACTGACCAAGCATGACCAGTGGCATATGACATTACATAGCTACATGCCACGAGTGTCAAGTAAATACTAAAGAAGTAAATAACTATGCGGAATCACACAGGGGGAACAGATATATATGCACAGTTAACTGTTATTTAACTAAGCATGCATCTGCCATAGCACTGAAGAACTAAAGTGCTTCTTCAGTTGCTGTGTATGTTGCACAGCTGATGATGATATGAGTTTACCAAAATACACAAAGCTTCTTTATTTAAAACATTTAAAAAATGTTAAACCTTAATGAACATTTGTTTGTTCGGCATGCTTGTAACAACATTTTATTTAAAAACAATTACTAGCTGCAAGAAAGTTAAATTGAAGTATTTGCAGCATATGTCCTTTATCGGAAGATTAGGATTTTCATCGGTTATAATCAGCGACCAAGGAAAAGAAATTTTGCAACAAACTCAATGAAGATCCCCTTGATGACTTTGTCAATGTAGATGTACAAGAAACTGAGAATGTGGATCCGATTCACAATAGCCCACACATAGCTGTAAAAAAATGGAGGAGCAACGCAGACCACTAAGGATTCGGAATTTCCAAGCGGTTCCTCCATTTTAGAACAAGAAGTCAGGAGACCCTAGGATTCAAAAGTTAGAGTCTTGCACTGTCAGTTTTAAAACGTAGCATCCGCGGCCGCCGGACATTGTAAGGGTAGAACTCTCCGTTCGTTACACCGGGGCAGCACATTTATCAGAAACGAAGACTGAAATAGATATATAAGATTTGGGAACACCTACTAAGATCACTGAATGAGCTTCCGTCTTGTTTTTGACGCTGTATTTTCTCCATCTCGGAGTCCCTTTTGGAATTTTGACGACTTGGGGCCTGATTCCCCGGTTGAGCCCAATCACAAGAACGCCAGTCCTCCTGTTCGTCATCGTCTTCAAAATCATCCTCACAGTTCATGCTGCTGAATGTTACAACTGTTACAGCCCCCAGCTTCAACTCGGTGACAAGATGTTCACCCCACAAACACGCCAGTACTGGTTCCTCTGCGATAAACTACTCATGTACGTGATAACTTAAACTGTATCTATCATTAGCGGGTTTTAGTGCTGCCACCTATTGAAAAATAGGTTAATGATCGGTCAAGAGTTATTTCGCATCTATCGCAATGACACAATGGCACCCACTGGCACCTATTTGTGTTTCCTTGCAGTCTTTGGGCTAAATTGGACGTATAGCCCACCCACTGTACTGTATGATAATGGGTTGATGGGTCCAAGACAAATCTAAATACATTTATAATGGCATTGTGATGTATAATGCAGACTGAGATAAAAATGAATTTATATAATAGTCAACTACATTTGAAAAATGGGAAAAGAACGATTAAAATCGGGTTAGTAATTTTAACCCACTTATGGCCCTGTCACACCTTGACGATTCAGCCAGCGAACGCCAACGTATGAAAAATTTGGCCAATAGGCTGGCGTACGTCGAATAAGTTATGGGTTAGTTTTGTTTAAGTTAAGAGCACGCTGAAGCGCGCCGGCATACGTCGTAGTACGTCCAGGTAGTCCAAAAATTTTGTGCATGCACAAAACTTTTAGACGTAGGCCTATGTCAACGTATGATTCATACGTCCCGCATACGCGGGCAAAAAGTTATGCGATCGTTGACGCCCGTTCACACACACGTGTCAGTTACTCACAAGTCGTAGAATACGTCAAGATAATATCAAGCGTACCCAAGCGTTGTTCAACCTATGATTAACGCGCTTTGAACCTACGTGTAACTTATATCGAACTTACCTCTAGCGCACATTGACAATTTTAGACGTATTTGACGAGTTCCGAACAACCCCAGAACTTACTGAACGTGCTGCTAACGTTGAGCTACCGTATGATGGCGTGTTGGCAGCGTTTAGGGGAATTGGGGTAAAGCAATAACAACTCTTCCTTTGGGATTCAAAATTCCGCAAGAAATACATTGTACACAATGCATGGAAATATATTCTATTGCATTTTACCACTAAAACGGCAATGTCAGAGAGGGCTCCGTCAGTTAAAATCTCTTAAGATATTTTAACAAAAAACAAAACGTTTAAGGGGAAAAAACCCTGGACTAACTTTGAATGCAGGAATGGGGTCGTTGACCATTGGTAAGTACGGGAAAATTGCCGTTTACTCCAGGAAAATCCAATTTTTGGCTAAAACGAAGAGTTATTATGACTTTAAATGTACATTAACTAACCGGCTGTTTAAATGCTGTTTATAAAACACAGTTTTACCCGCCGTTTAGTTAACCAGTGTTTAGATAATTTATCCACTGGTTACGCTTATTTACTGGATAGTCCTAAACGTCCTTTATAAAACCGGGCCCAGTGGGTTTGGAGTAAGGTCCAACCACCACAGGGACGAAGGCAACGCAAGATTTCCCTAGGCGGATCGCCTGCAATATAATTCGCCATCATTTTTATGAATTCGAATAAGCGAGGGCAAAGCTTTAAAAGGCAAAATTATTTTAATAACATTATAAAAATTAATGTCAGCTACATTTCCAGCAGATAAAAGAAGAAGTGTCCCATTAGGTATTTATTTTTATTTAGGCTATTTATAATTTTTTAAAAGATGAAACACAGGGGAAATGTCGTACTGGTAAGCAACGGGGCTTTCACGCCTGGATGATGATTATGTTTGTTTTATTTGTTATACAGGTTAATAAAGTGCACTGATTTTGGGTAACAGATTTTGCTGTCATGTTGGGAACTACATTACTCAAACCAGGTGAGAAGATAATATCTATATTACTTGGCATCGAACCAACTTCACTGGGAACTGCATTGTGGGAGATTTCAATTCTCAAAGAGAAAATCTCCACGCCTTACACCCGACTCTCATTAAAATGTAAAATGTTAGTAGGTTGAATTAAATCATCATCATTTTACGCCTTTTAGGGTGCATTCCCAGAGATTTAGATCAATCCAGAGATTAAGATTTAGATCGACCTAACTTCCTGGGGGTTCACGCTAAATTGCAGTCAGCCGTGCGCGCACCATAGTTTACCTTTACAGCTTTTAGTAGGCGGGACAGACGCTTTTAGCCGGCTAAGCTGACAGTAATCTAGTGAGACTCCCCACAGGGATAGATCGATCTAAATCTATGGAAATGGGGTCTTATTTTCAAAAGGAATTAGTATATGGAAGTTCAAACTATCAAATAGGGGTAAATTAAGCCTTTGTTCGACTGAACCAATCATTTATATGGCAGTAATATTTCAGAATTTTTTCCAGGAATCAGGGAAGTGAACTAAGGTAGCCGCCAGCCTGTGGTAATTGCTGTCCCCTTCTTACCTCCCCTGTTTTCCTATTGTCAATTATTATTCAACACTTTAACTGCTTGTCAGTTTAGAGTTTCTGATAAGTTGCAAAGTATATATTTCACCACCTTGTATGTATTCTACTCAACACCAGGAGGAGGCGTGTTAATCTGTTAATCTGATTGCATTCAGCGAGAGCCTCCTCCCACCTCACCCCCCAAGTCACATTGATCTACGTAGAACGATAGTTTGATTGGGAATGAGCCCTAAGCTACTAGTGCCGTGCTTTTCAACAGTGGCAAGGAATAGGAGGCTCAGAGAGTATTCACAACTAGTCCGCGGATTAAATATGGTTCACACTTGAAAGCAAGCAGCAGAATCCCATAAAAATCCTGTAATGGATTCCCCACCTCCCAATTGACTGGATATTGAAATCGATCTTATATTATTATTTACTATCTGAATGTTTCTTTTATTTATTTTACTCTTTTAAATATTGTGTTTGCGTTTCATAAATCATGACTCTGTAAAGTCTACCGAACATTTAAAATGGTTTTTACACTTAAAATAAAAAAAAAACATAATTATTATTATTACTATTATTATTACTGTAGCTGTTGATACACGCTAAACCTTTCACTCCAGCTGTCACCCCTCCCTTGTTGAAAAAAAAAATAATAACTTTGGTGAACGTTTCGACAGGGTCACCCACCCACCACCCACCACCACCCTCCACCTCCCAAAAATATAATCATAATAAGATGGCGTTTATTTGCCATGGGACAAGAATAATTTTAACAAAAATAAAAGGCAATGCGCATGCACCACGTCTGTTACTCTTGAACAGTAGACATTCGTATAATCCATTCCTAATCCAGCAATATGCATGGGCTAAATAACCAAAAATTGGCTCGGAATTAACCGATCAAGGCGCAAAGTTTAAGCCACGGGCACTAAAGCACATCGTTACCCGAACCTTCTGTCTGTTCCCCTAGTAGTGAGTCCATTGTCAGTAACATATCACACCTTTGCCGCTTTATCTGTAGGACGGGCGCTGGCCGTGAGGATTGACTTTTATCCCGGTTCCCCAATGACTTTTAATGGCTATGTCTAAGGGGCAGTGTATTTAAGTAATTATTCGTAATTTTGCTAATAAGCCATTCCATGTCCATCTACCGTAAGCTGACACTCTTTGCGCTATAGGCCTCGAAAATACAACGAACCTTGGTGTGCAATTTCAGTCAAAGTAGACGGAAAGAGTTATTTATCACCTTTGTTCCTTCGTTGTTAACAAGAGTCTTGAAGCATAGAAACTCGTCTATAAATAATCCGCATACTTGAAGAACATCATTAAGTTCTGTGGACAATGGCAGAGATTTCAGCAGGGGGCAGGTTTTATGCTTTTGCGTGCCCGACCAAAAGGATGATGGTGCTGATCCTAGCCCTGGCGGTGGGGACAACGAATTTAGTTGCATACCCTACAGAGGAAAGAGGAGAAGGGGTGTTGGCATACGAGGATTTGAAGGTAAGAATCGTGCCCAAAACCTTCATTTGCCTGCAGGTCTGAGGGCAGAAACACGTTTTTTCCAGATCTTCGCAATCTACAAATAAACCGTATGAATGTCACAGTGAAACTCATTTAAAGATTTTTGCTAGGGTAATTTCAGTAAAAAAAAAGACTTTGTAAAAAAGAAAAAAAAAGTAGATTTTTTTTTTCAAATTATTCTAAAAAGACTTTGCTCAGTACTCTGTATATTCGGTAGTGTTACCAATTTTTTAAAATCAAACTGAACCATGGGAATGGAGTTAAGGATAAACACAAAATAAGTTTATAAACTTATGTTGTGCAAAAATGGAAAAATTGGGAACCATAAGCGCCATTACACATCTTGCTTTGCCTAAAAAGGTTGGCAAATTTAAACAAAAGTATGGTTTGACACTTATGAGACGATGAGACGAATTTTGGCAAAATATATGCAAAAAAGATAAAAATAACCTTTTGTAAAAAGAAAAATACAACAATGATAATCCCCCCACGCGGCTTTTTGAAAGGAACACTTTTTAAAGCAAACAATACAACTCAGTTAATTTACAGAAAAAAATAAGAAGAAGATTTGGCAGTTACTTGCACTGATGCTTTAGACTGCGACAGCAACGGCGCCTACACGGACAGACACAGTGATCAGAAGGTATTCAGACGCGTGCAGCGTCTATATATAAAAACCGATCACTTACTAAGCGTCTTAATATTCTCCCTGTCAGTTGCGTATTTTAACGTTATCCGTTTATCACAACATGAACAAGAAAGAAGATTTTTGTGTGATTGCTATATTTCTCCGTTCAAAGGCATAGGATGATTTTTATTGCTTCATATAACATTCTTTTGCCTAAAAAACAACACGAAGGCCCATTTTGGCCAAATAAGAAAATAAATTTCTTTTGTCCCAAATTTAAATCGAAAACTGACGTAGAAGATGTATTTAAATACACTGTACAATGAATCATATAATGTTGTAATTCGAGAGAAAATTATCGATAATGCGATGAAAGTTCATTGAAGGAATTATTTCACACGTTTTGTTCCTTTGATTCTTTTGCGCTCGTTTTGCTGGTCGATTCAGATATATTATACTGACCGCCAATGAGAAAGTCAAAATACTGACTTATTATTTTTCTATCAGCTATGCAAATTGATTTTTTTGTTGTAGTTTGCTCTTTGAAGTGATGACTTTTCGTGTTTTTTTTTATTTTTTATTTTATTTATTTATTTCTTTAATTTTGTTGAGGATACAGTCCCGGCGGAAAGTCCCCTTTCTTACTCCGCGGGCCCCTGCGGGTTGTTCATACGGCCTGGCGCGGTAACCATAAAAATAACATTATCACCCATGCGCTGTTTAGTTTCTGTTAACAATAGTACCATGCCCTGCCCCGTCGGGTAATTATCGTGACTTACTTTATGCTAACAAAAGAGCCTAACCCTAGCTCGCTGAGGTAAAGATCGAAGCTGAGTGGTCGCAATTAAGTGTTCGTCCAAGCCTTAATTGACCTTTAATGCGTGGTGGCTTCACTCTACTTTGATCACTCTACTCTGATACGGAGATTTTAAGTATAAGAACTTGCCAACAGTGATTTTTAAAAGTGCCTTTACCAAAAAGATTCGGTGATGAAAGCAACTTTCGTGTACATTTTAGCTATGAATTGATTGAATACACATAGAGTTGAATAAATGAATTTATGGAAAGATCAAATAAAACACTACTCGTACTTGTACATGTAATATTTATTTGGCTTCAAACCGTCTTTACTATATACATATTATAAACATAATTGAACTTTATTTTTATAGTAGGTCCTGATATTTCTGTTTGCTTTGTTCATGGATAAAATGCATTTTTTTCCAAAAAGACTTGTCATTTGTTTGGGTAATAAACATTTTGTAGGCCTTATCTTTAATATAATTTAGTCTACATTTGCATACAGGAACTCTCCCATCTACACCCGTAACATTTCTGTCCTTTTGAATTCGTTCATCAACAGTAAACAATCTTCCAATTAGATGCACGCAAAAGTTGCCTGGTGAACTGGCCTACTGTCGAATATCAAAATGTATGTTTGGTAGACAGGCGAAATATAGTAAAATGTTGTGTTGATCTTGAAAATGTCATAAGTGACGTTCTTTGGGTGTGGCATGGACAGCCTATATGTAAAGCCTTTAAAAATTCTTTGCCACTAGTAAAAATTACTCTATCACCGACCAGACTGACAGTAAAATTGTATCTTTAACACACCGACCACTGAGCACCCTTCTGCAACCCCGAGGTGCTTTTGCCATTTTTTTTTTTTTTTTGCCTGTGTTGAGCTACCTTCAGCGACCAGCCTTCGCGACCTATTTTTGCATGGCGTCCACGTGGTGTGAACTGGTGTGAACACCCCGTATACCACCTTTGTACGATGTGAGCGACCACTCTGCTTCCTTCACCCTCTAAACAGACTTTGCCAGTCTCATGGTCACACTAACGACCGACAAAGGAGGCGCACTTTCTGTGTAAATCTGGGCTCAAGAAATCTTCACAGAGAAAAGAATATCATTAAATAAAACAAACAAAATGCCCTTTGAACAAATACACATAAAGATGTGACATTTGGTTTGAGAAGATCAGCCAGCAAAAATGCCTGTCGTGCAGAACTTGGGCGTCTCCCATTATACTTGGACATTTTTAAACTAGTATTAAGATACAGTGAAAGGCTGAATAACCTCCCAGAGCAAAGAATTGTCAAGCAAGCGCACAACAGAGAACAAACAAAAAGGAAAAATAACTGGTTTTTGGCAACGTCAAACTTGGCTTCATGTTGGGGAATAAATCACTCAAATTCCACCACAACTGACAATAAAATCCATAATCACAAAAATAATAAGCCAAGGACATACAGAAAAATTAAAAATCAATACGAGCCCGAACCATACTTAAAAATGAATATTTCACGTACCCACAAAAAAACTTTTGGCAAAAATGCGAATAAGTGACCACGATCTAGAAATTGAAAGAGGGCGACATGAAAACCCAAAAACACAACTATCGGACCGAAAATGCCCTCATTGTGACAAGGTGGAAGATGAAATTCATTTTTTCCTCGAATGCGCTGATCACGAAATTGAAAGAAAACTACTATTTGAATGCATACCAGTGGTAAACTGGGTCTAACAGACAAGGTAAGACGGCTGGACATCATTTTAAATCCACCTTCTGTGCAGGGTGCAGCTGCAGTAGGGAGTTATATAAGTATAATTATGAAAAAACGCAATTAATTAGAAATACACTTAGGATTTAATCTATTTCACTTAGAATGTATATTGTATAACATCATATATGTATAATTTTTTTAAATATTATTATTTTCTAATATTACTGTTTTTTCCATATATATATATATATATATATATATATATATATATATATATATATATATATATATATTATTAAATGGGTTTAACAGCTTAGCACTAAATTAATCAGCGTTACGCCATAGCGTTCCTGCAACCGCAAAAGGGCAATGCTCGTTGAAATACGAAGCCAAGCTTGTTATGTCGCCTGGTTGTTGCATAAATCCTGTCTTTTCTTTCAGGTTTCATCCTTTCATCCTGGGTCTAACCTGTTAGACCCACCTCCCACGGAGTCTCAATTAACGGCGTAAAATTAACACATATAAACCACTTCTAGTTGTTTCTAATACAACTCAAATGATGTTGAGTTGCCAAAGAATGAGCAAATAAATCACTCGGTCAGCAAATAAAAAAAACTGCACCTTTTTCATATTGCTGGTTGTAATCTAGACCTATTTATCCTTCCCTCCAATTCATAAGAGCCCGCCAAATGACGTGCTTATGCTCGATTGTTGAGGTATTGTGGACCAGTGTCTAAAACTGGGTTTCCATACCTAGATCGATCTAACGGGATCGTACCATCTCCACGGGGTTTCTCGCTAAATTGCTTTCAGCTTAAGCGGATTAGGTGTCTGGCGCGCCTACCAAAGCTGCTAAACGATAGTTAATTACCCCCTATCAGCTTCAGTAGGCGTGACAGACATCGAAGCCGCTTAAGTTAATTGCAATTTAGCGAGAATCCCCTAGGAGATAGACAAATCCAAAGTTGGTATGATAGGGTCTGGGAATGGTCCCTAATGGTAGGCCTATCTCAGTGCAGATTATCATCGATCATGGCCGTCCTGTGGGCATGCAATGTAACATGAGCGAAAACAGTAATCGCTGATCATGTTTGATTACTTTCCAAGCATACTTTTCTCAGATGTTTATTTGGAAACTTATCAAATATTTTGCTGCCAATTTTTTAATAGGCTCTTTATTTTGATATCTTTAATCCCCTGAAAAGCCAGTTTTCTTCCACGGCGCTCCAAATGGTCTAATTCCAAAGCATGCCTTTCCTAACCCACACTTCACTATTTATTTCAGAATGCTGCTTTTGGTCGGTTCACCCAAGGCGACACTGCCAACTTATTATCTGGTCTCAAAAATATGGAAAACAAATTGGACTACGATGGAGCCATTAAACAGATTCCAGAAATGAAATCTAAAGTACCAAACGGCCCTGACGTACCTAGGAAGCGGCAGGATGGAGGTAAGTTCGTTAATGCTATTGTATATTGTCGGTTTCTTGGCATGTGATAATAAAAGAGCATTCACACCTATTTTAGGGGGTTGAATTTTAATGATATGGGATATATGTAGTGTAGATGCAGTGACAACCCAGCTGCAAACACAGAACGTTATCATAACGTTAATATAACCAAAAATCGTTACGGTAACGTGATGGTAATGTTAAAAAACGTTCTGTGTGTGCTGGGAAGTTACTATATATCCATCCTAAAACGTTAAAGGGATAATAACTCTTCGTTTCGGCCAAAAAATGAATTTTCCTGGAGTAAACAACAATTTTCCCATACTTACCAATGATTAATGAATCCATTTTTACAATCAAAGTTAGTCCCTGTTTTTTTATTCTAAAAAGTTTGGTTTTTTGTTAAAATCTCTTAAGAGATTTTAACAGAGTATAGCCATCAGTGGAGGTCACGTGGTCTAAAGACAAGCTCAGATATCAGAATAATAGCTATAACTGCCGTTTTTGTGGTAAAACAGAATATATTATATTTCTGTGAGTTATTCACAATGTTTTTATTGTGAAATATAGATCTCATACGAAGAGTTATTATCCCTTTAAGGAGAAGCTGGTACGTGTAGTAGCAAGGAAATGTATGAGAAACCTCCTAGGTAGTGGTAAAATTTGTCACATACATCCACATAACATTTAATCTTTTTATTTGACTGAAATATTTATAAAAGACTTATATCATAAGTTTAAAGTGTATTTTTTCAATATATGTGTAGTTATTTACCTTTTTCAGGTTTTCCTATGTGCATATGGAAGATGTGCCCTCAAGCACCTTGGACGAACCGCGGACGACGATAAACAGTGACCAGTTTTATCAGCTAAAATGCCATGAAAATGCCATTGTTTTTTATCTTCGCCAATCAAACAGAAAAGAAAAAACTGAAAAGTTGTCATGACTGACGCTAGTTTGACTAGGTCTTGGAAACCTGGGCCGCCTTTGCTGTCATGTAGCCTAACAGGATACAGAAGAAATAACTTATCGCTCCTTTCTTTCACTGGGCATCCGAAGGTGTTTCATATCTTGCGGTAACTTTTTGCTGAGAATAAAACCTCAATTTTGTTTACTCTTCTTTCCAGAGTATCATGCGAAATTTGTAGCAAGGGTATTGCCTTACTGGTTCATATTTTGGTCATCATTAATATTTTTGGCGAGTATTTTGTGATCAAATTGCTTAGGCATCACTGAACTTTTCAGTATTAAAAGCGCCATTCATAATAGGGGACTAAGTAGTGTAAGGGTCCAATATGGCCGACCCACCTTAATCTGCTCCACGGGGAATCTGTTCAGTGCCTATTAGCGGATTAGACGGCAAGCTTTGTAGTGGGTCACCATATTTGACCCTCGGACTAGTTAGTCCCCTATTCTGAATAGACATAGCCAGCGTACGTACTTGAATTCTCAGCAGGCTGAGGACAGGCCTGGCCTGTTTGACCCGCACATTTTATTG
This sequence comes from Lingula anatina, assembly GCF_051362555.1. NCBI lineage: Eukaryota > Metazoa > Brachiopoda > Lingulata > Lingulida > Lingulidae > Lingula > Lingula anatina. The sequence continues at coordinate 68,903,040 of NC_141767.1, read as the reverse complement.
GCAATATTAAACTGAGTATCAATATTTTCAGAAATTATACTAGGAATTCAATTAATATTTGAAAATATGAATACTGTGATTCTTATGACATAATAATTTTACTGTCCAAGTTTCGATAGGGTCCATGTTACTTATAGGTACATGTAATAACATTTCAGACAAGGCAGAAAAATCTTAGTGATCTTGTACTTCTGGTGAAATACCCTCAACATTTAAAGCTTAATTTCAAAAATTGTCGGCCTATTGCCTCCGATGCTTACTTTTGAACAGTTTTGACCATTAAAAATTTTGTATCTTTTCTGGCTCCCATTACAAAAACAGTTATCCATAAAAGGAATTTAATTAGTCAAACGTTTTTTTAAAGAAATTATGTCAGAAACAATATACACTTATTGGTTCTTAATCCTGCTATCTTTTGTGCAAAATTTTAGAAAAAGTGTACATAAGCAGGACTAGGACCAACTAAAGTTGTTTGGTGGGAGCTTGAAAAGAACGAACAGATCACGTAAAATCTTTTCTTAGTTACAGATGTTACATTGGCAGGCGAATAGTTTTAGCGTTGTTCATACCTATATTTCTCCAAAAATGTGACTTTGGTATTTTAGATTTTTTGTGTTTTACTTATTTTTTTCATGTTACAAATAAATATTTGTGTGCATCCTGCTGATGTGTATGAGTTCTTGGTCTGTTTTAACATGTAAGTTCTAGTTACACACTAGGGGTTTAAATTGAAATGCGACTATGATGCTTTGATACTCCAAGCCCAGCTGCGAAGACATTAAACATTTCGATACAGTTTTGGATATTTTGCGGTGCTCCGGTGTGCCTCAAACGATAAGATCAATCTCTCCTTCCTTCTGATAAGACGCCAAGAGATAGTTTCAGAATAAATGGGGCTGGGTGGAGCTTCCTCTGTCCGTATAAGAGTGATATGTTTCAATAAAAGTTGAGAAATATACATTATAGAACCGGTTGAAAAAAGTTTCATTTCTGCATTATTCTGAAGGAAAAAATTAAGAAAAAAGAAAAAAATTGCCGCCGAAGTTGTCTTTTTCTTCAAACCGACCAAAAAATATACAGAACATTTTGTACAGTATGGAAAAACAATAGGCCTATACATCTCGAAAAAGTACATGCGCTTGTACTTATAAAAGCTGCAGCCAGGCCAGGGTATGTGGAACATGTGTCCCTCATGTGGCACTGTGCAAATCATTTCTCCGAAATTTTTACCAAGACGTTAACCCATGTCACGTATTAATCTGGATAAACTACGTTAACCAACATTGAAAAGTGTCATTTTCTACTCTACATGTTGGTTGTAGCCTTTTATTAATCATCGACCTTAATTTAACCAAAAATGAGGCACAAAGAATTAGTACCAATCTTAATACTGCACTATTTCTCAAGGGTCGAATTCTTGCCCCTTGTCCTCCGATATTAAGGCCTTTGATCTGTTGGTGTTACTTATAAAGAGGGCTTACAAATGAATTACATGCAAATATTGCACAAAGAATAATGTTAATAAAGTATTATCTTGATCGTGTCAGGACGTTTTGACATAATTTCAGACCCCTCAAGACCTGAAAAGCAGCCTTAGTGTACATATAAATGTAAATAAATATTATATAACATGTTTTAGAACGGTATGGTTTTAAACGAAGCGTGAAATAATCAAATTCCACCCTTTGACAGACAGCTAGGAATATGCTTACGAAAATAGACATATTATCGACGTGCACCTTGTAACTTCTTAAAGACAAAAAAATTGCTAATGAAGCGTAAATCAATCGACCATCTATATAGTATAGAAAACCCTGTGCGTCGGTTTCATATCCCCGCGGCTTCAACTATGTAACAGTCAACACAGCCCTATGATGTTGTGTGTTGAGATTTCAAGGTTTAGTAAGGAAATTACTCATTTTGAAATTTTTGTGGAGTTTTTAAAGTTTTAGAGATATCAGGAAGTTCGACAAAAAAAGCAAAATGCAGCAAGACAAATATGAGCAGGAACAAAGAGCAACATCACAAAGAAGCTTATTAAACAGCCAGAAAAATGGAGGTACTGGTTTTGATTCAGAACAGTCAGAGAACGGTAAATATTCATCATGCTCAAAAACTGCAAACTTTGAAGGCGGCGGTTTATTTGTCCGTCAGGCACAAGATCAACTCCCTAGCGCAGCCGAACAGCAGGATGAAACAAGCATGCTGCTGCTCTGTAAAAACTGGGGAGACAACAGTCCCATAAACGGCGTTCCTAATATCGCACGCTCGACATCCAGTGTGGGTAAAGTGACCTGGACTTTACTGCTTTTAATGTGCTTTGGTAAGTTTGTCGAATAGATATATTTTACATCGTTTACTTTTCCTAAATGTATCTGCTTTTCTTATCTTAAGTTTTTAGTTATAACAATTTCTTAGGTGGTATGCTAACTTTGTTTTCTGGATAAAGATGTATTTTATGAAATTAATTAAGTTGAAACTTGAAAACGGATGAAAATACGGGAGTCTTAAAACATCTGTTGGAACTGATATCAAACATTTGTCTTCACGTGTTATTTAAACCTATTCCAAGGATTGCCACGTTAAGTATATCGTGTTACCCCACAGGATTTTTCCCCACATCAAAAACAAATCGATGTGTCATGAACCTTTTCATACATATGGATTGAATGTCCTAAACTTATTCAATTTTAGTACGCTTAATTTAAGCATGGGATCGAAATAGGACGTTAGTTTTTGACTTACTTAGCGACTTTAGCAATATGTAAAACTTAATCATTCAAACATTCAAATAAAAAAGGGACAAAACGTCGGATGCAAGGCAGGGATAGGTCGAGCAAGTCGAGAAATAATTCGTGGCAGAAGAAACATTTCTCCTACAAAATCATCCTGGATGGTTAATCTCGTGTAGAATACCTTTAATAATAATAATAATAATAAAACACTTCTTTAAAACCGCGCTACACATGCGTCTCAGCGCTGTTTACATAAAAATATAAACTCCACAGATAAATTAAAGCCACTATAGACTAAAAAACAGGATACTTAAAAATTTTAAAAACTAAAAAGATGCTATAAATTAAAGTATTCTTTAAATAAAAAAGTTTTTAAATTCTTCTTAAAACAGTAATATGAGTCATCCAGAGACACATTAGATCTTGTGATAAAATTAGACCATAAAATCGGTGCACAAATCTTGAAACTTCTGTGTCCATATGTCTTAAGAGTCTTTTTAGTGTCTTTTCGCTTAAATTGAAGTTGTCCACTAGATCGAAGTGACCTGATAGGAGTTAAAAGTTCTGTGGTAGAGTTTAAGTAAAATGGACAGTCGCCCTTTAAAATCTTAAAAGTCAAAAGTAATATTTTAAAAACTATTCGTTGAGACACGGGTAGCCAGTGGAGGTTTCGCAGAATTGGTGTGATGTGGTCGGACTTCTGAGCTTTACAGAGGAGACGAGCAGCAGAGTTCTGAATTGATTGTAGCTTTTCCATTTGATAGTTAGGTATTCCAAACAATAGGCTATTGCAATAATCCAGTCTAGAGGTTACAAATGCATGGATGAGTAATTCAGTTTGCTTGGTGTTAATAAGGTGAAAGATCTTGGATATCCGTTGGAGACTAAAATATGCTGTTTTACATACTTTGTTAATGTGTGATGTCATTTCACATTTGTTATTAAAAATAACACCCAAGTTCCTTACTTCTGTTGTTGGTTTTATAAAAGAATCCCCAACTCTAATACTATCAAGTGCAGTATTGTCTTTAGAAAACTTAGAGTTGAAATGGACTAATTCAGTTTTTTCATCATTAAAAACTAAGTAGTTGGACTTGAGCCAAGATCTAAGTTCATTCACACAAGCCTCAATAGTTGCTTTTTCATCACAAGGATTTTCACATATAACATATATCTGGGAATCATCTGCATACAACATCAAATTGAAACCAAACTGAGCAACTATATCCTCAATTGGTGAGGTGTAGAGTGTAAACAGTATAGGACCAAGCACGGAGCCTTGTGGCACACCATAAAGTAATTTGCTTAATTTTGAAATAGAAGAGCCTATGCGTACATGTTGCTCGCGTCCAGTTAGATAAGACCAAAACCAGGAGAGAGCTGTCCCAGTTATCCCAAAACGGTGTGCAAGTCGTTGGAGCAATATGTCGTGATCGAGAGTATCGAAAGCTGCTGATAGATCAAGAAGAATCAATATCACATGTTTCTGATCATTCAGGGCTTGGAAGTGTCATTCTGCACCTTAAGAAGGGCTGTTTCTGTACTGTGGTTTGGTCTATATGCAGACTGGCATTTTGCATATAAGGAAAAACTGCTCAAATAGTCATTTAATTGGCTTGCAACAATACGTTCCAGGAGTTTGGAAAGAAATGACAGATTCGAGATTGGTCGATAGTTTTTTAGGACATTAGAATTAAGGTCTGCCTTCTTTATCAGTGGTCTTATCACTGCCTTCTTAAAGCACAGAGGGACTTTTGATATTCAAGTGATGACTTTGTTATGAAAATTTTTACAATTTTATTTTGATCATCACCACAGCTCACAATCTATCTGTGTGTGTGTGTGTGTGTGTGTGCAACATTTGGTCTTATAAAAAATTTACACCAGATTACAAGCTTAAGCTCTATTACCGAGCCTAACATCACTTTCACTCCTCAATTCTTGTTGAAGCAATGTGATAAAGAAACTTTTTATAAACATAAGCCTAATTACCCATTGAAAACATTTATGTGAACTGAATCGATAATGGACTTTTGAAACTGAATTTTTTCTTGTCTTTTCCTTATTGTTGTTCATAAACCCAAATAAAAACAATGGATATCGGTATCTCTTCATTCCCCCCTGTCCTGACAACTACTTAATTCATTACATTCACTTTGACTAATACACTCCACTGTTACCGGGAACCTCTCTTCAAGACAGTTATACAGATGAAAAAACAGAGATATGTAACTGCACTGTTAGACAATAATGTGTCCTAACGCAGTCTCTTGTTATCAGTGTTTCTGGGGTTTTACCTTAGGCACTACGTAAGCACGGTATCTTAAGTAGTATAGCACACTGTTAGCCAGGATAGTATTCAATTTACCTTCTCCGTTACCAATAACATTGCTTTAAAAACTTTTTTCTATTATGGCAACTTTAACGTAAACCTATAACACGCTTGCTATCAAAGTAAAGCTAGTGTGACGTCTGTTAATCATTGCGACATCCGGGTTCTATTTCCAAGAATCTAATTGGCCAGAATGAAGAAAGGTTGATTGGGCATTTAGACTTCGTTTGCACTTCCTATCAACAGGAGTAACTGTTACAACGTACAAGGCAAATCACGGTTATAAGAGATAGGCAAACACAGGCCCATTCAAAGCGAAATGCGCTTACTTAACTTGGCCTTTGAAGTAATTGTGTCAAATAATTTTCAAATAATACCCGAACCCAACGCAGTTTCTCGGTTTAAAGACCCAATGCAACCTAGTCTATTCTGTTACGTCGCATGGGCTTCTTAGCAATAACATTGTATAGTTAACTAATAAGTATAACTAAGGTATAGTTTTCTACAAACACACTGGTAGAAAAGCATATGGCACTACAATTACAAATAAAGGAATAATTGAAAATCATAAAGAGAAGGTAGAGGTGGATATTCATCACAATGTCCTTACAGGTTTTCACAAATCGATTAATATCGACCAATATCATTAATGGTCATTTCAACGTATTGGCTAAAATTCCAGGCACAGAGGATTAACGCTTTACTTGGTTGGAAGTAAACTAAACAGGAAGCATCGAAAATGATCATGAATTGTAGTGCTAGCATAATGCTTCCCTGTCAACGTGATACAGATCGAACACATGCACTTAACAAGGGTCGATGTTACCATCATGTGGGTCTCACGTGCATACTGTGCTGGTTTATTTGAGTTGGTAAAGAGGGGTTGGGGGTGGTGGGGGTGGTGGGGGGAAGCTTATGGAATGGATTTTGATCGAGTTTTTTTCTACACTTTTTCCGTATGGATCAATGTCAACTTCACCTTCATGCTGTATCAAAACGCGTTTTCCAGATCATCCGAAGATTTCAGGTGATGCACTTAAAGAACAAAATTGAATACCACATCCCGCTGTTGTGATCAAAACTCTCAACCTTTTTTCAGCTAACTTATTCATACATGACACATTTCATTTACCTTACGGTTATGGGTGACAAAACATGATCTAAAATAGTTCGACTCTTTGCCATTAATCATTAATTTGAATTCCAGTTAATCCCAGTCTTCTGTAATTGCATATATTTCGTTCTTTTGTTCTGATTTTTGTCCTATTTTTGTTTCTGATGAAAAAATACAATATGGCAGTGGCAGTAATCAGAATATTTATCAAAAATATACATCCTGTACATTTTAAACCTTTACTAGTATGAATATTTTCTTTAATGTTTGTTGCCATTGATAGACCAGTTTTATGCCAAAAGACTCGGCGGTCTTTTCTTTACTACAGTAAATATCATCAATGTAAGCATAATGTCTCTTCAGAAAGAGTCTTCTCTAGCAAAATAATGTTTTACATTTTTTAGTACTATATTTTTGATAATTTGAGTGCTTTGCAAAATGAAAATTTACATTTCATTGGTAAACAATTTTTGTATATTTAATTGACTAAATTATTCTTTATCTCTTGTCTTCTCTTATCTCTTAACAGTTATATTTCAATAATTACAATCGAATATTGACGGTTCACACATCATTGATTTATAAAAAAACAATAAATGGCGCCGATTATCCTCTGAAGTTTTTTATATTGAATTTTCTTCTGGAATCTTTCTAATCCAGGTGAGAAACTGGCACGGCACAATTTCAGCTGTTGTTATTACCATTCACAACAGTTCAACACAAAGGTTGTGTTTGAAAACTGCTATTGACTACGGGTTTGAGATTGGATACTTGAATTTACACCGCGGCGTAATCGTCAATTATGGATTACCCACTTCCGATTCTTTATAAATGGGCTACAGACATCAGCATTTAGCTAATTGACGTTGGTCCGACGACTTGACTAGGTAGCCTAAAAGTCCATCATATATCAGCCTCGTATAGTAACCGATTATTCAAGTTGGCGCAAGATGAGTACGGGGGCGCAAACTATGTATCCATCCGAAAAAAATCAGTTTGACTTTTTCAAAAACAGCTTGGTAGTAGATCATAATTCCCAAGACCCAGAGAAAAGCGCTCGTGAAGAGAGTCTAATTGCCTTGGCGTACGACTGGGCGTCCAACAGTCCCGTGAATGGAATACCGAACGTCGTGAGGTCGCAAAATTTGATCAAGCGCTTCTTCTGGCTGGTGGCGCTTCTAGGGTGTTTTGGTAAGAGCAAAACGTTAATTGATTAATTGATTAATTAATGAATTGATTGATTGATTGATTGATTCAATTGAGAGAGAGAGAGAGAGAGAGAGAGAGGATGTGAAACCATCGGCTCCAAGGGATTGACATTCCAATTACTTTGATCGTAATCATGCAGAGCAAATTTGGAAACGAAGTTTGGTGGGCAGCAACAGACTTTAATAGTAGGGTATGATACATTTATTGTGATGCGTGTTGAGATAAAAAGATTCAGATAGAATGATGCTTATCTATCAGCTTGAGAATAATTGGTAAATTAAGTAATTTCTGGGTTTTATTTAAAAGATGCAGAAGGCAGTTAATATATCAACGTTTTCACGATTACATATGTAATTGAATTCTTCTAGTGTTTTAAAACTATGAGAGGTAAACTGATTTTTGCAGTATCGCATGCAAAAACAGGTAATAACTTTACATGAATCGGTCATAAAGATAAAATGAGAAATAGTGCATCGATGTTAGAAGGTACAGATTACTTTTGGTGGTGAGAAGTGGGCAAAAATAACTAATGTGAAGTATTTTTAATCCATTTGTTGGAATGAATAATGCCTTTCCACGCATTTCACAAAAGCATCAATCATATTCTTTTTTATATACTTATAAGGAAGGTTTCCGCCTAAGTTGGCTACCACAAATTGACAAGATCATGACAAAGAAATTGAATGATTGTTTGTCATTCTTGTGCATAACTTTACAAAAGTAATCCAGTCAAAAGAGCACTTGTGTACTAAATTACTGAGGTTGCTTACATTTTTTTCACAATACAAATATATTAAAAAGAAGGCTAAACTTCCATCTCTATGTTTACGTGCAATTTGTTTATGTCAGTTATAATGAAATCCATTATAAAGTTCATCCTGCAATTACGGATTCGCCAAGAAGAAACGAAAACTGATGTCATGGCCCAGATTGCGTTTGTTAAATGCGCTCTTATTCTAAACCCTTAGCATGGGATCATACAATAAATACTAAAATACTTTTAAGCTTCAGCCACATTTACAATTACTTACAAGACAAAAGAACAGGTGGACAGACAGAACAATTAGCTTGAGATCCCATAGCAAGAAATAAGTGAAAATAAATTCATTTTATCACCTACTGTTTACGGCATGACTGACGACAAATGATCAAATAAGCTGTTCAATCCCGGGTATTTTTGTGATCGATGCTAATGGAAAAGTCAACTTCGGTTCGTCAACTCAGCCGTTGCAAAGTGATTGCATATCACTGCCTTTAACTTATTCATGGGCAGTGATTGATGTAACATCTATCGTATAAACAAACCAGTTCAGAAGTTCATCTTTTATAGGTAAAGGTGTCCTGAGCGTCCACACTTAAATTCTATACCACGCGTCAATCAAATAGAGCTACGTCGAGTGTTAACGCTAGATAACTGGTATCTATTCCACGCTGACTTTTTTAAATTGCATGTGTAATTCAAATAAATGTACTTCAATGTGAAATGATCTCCTCTGATTATAAGCGCCCATTTCTCCGGATCACTAATTGGTGCAGTTAGTATGATCTGACAACTGTTTGTACATGTAGTTTTTTTTCTATAGTTCAAATGTGTGTGTGTGTGTGTGTGTGTGTGTGTGTGTGTGCTTGAATTTTATTAAAAAGACAATTTGTTCTATTTTGCAAAACATGTGGTCTTAGATTATCTCAACTGTACCAGTTGCGGCAAGAGTATGTTGCCTTATTTTTCTACGTGTAAAACAGCCGAGTTACAGTAAAAATTAAAAACGTTTCCTATTTGTTGAAGATGAATTCCTATCTTCTCTCGCTGCTCTGGGTCTAACAGAGGCGCGTGCTACTTTTTTAAAGTTATTTCTTTTTATCATTTGTGAAACAATGAACCCGTTCTCTCACTAAATAATCAACTATAAAACTTCGTTTACTACAGTTTACATCGGTTTCTATTTAGAATTGATCAGGTTTTAATGTACGTCAATGGCAAACAGTCTAAATGTGATAAACACCAATTAAAAGGACTTATTATTATGTTTTTAACCGTCTGATTCAATAGTGTTTTAGGCTAATTGGGCATATATTGTTATCAGTAAAGTAATTGATGTTTAATCCAAATACTTATATATTAAGTACATCATTAAATCGATTAAAAGAGTACATGGATACTGGTATATACATAGGGTATGTAACCATCTCATTAATGAGGCGTGACAATTGGGGACATTTTTTGCTTCAGGGTTCTATTAACGCCCCGAAATCCTAACACAAAACTGGCTTGGATTAATTGATTATAGACTGACGGGCACTTGGCAAACTGGCGATTAAGCTATCAAAGCAGTTTGGTCAATGAAATTGCTATGCATCCATCATATCTCTGTAAAAGAACTGGCACGATAGCCGTGCTTGTAGACAAAACTAACTCGCACTTATTGATTGCAGATTGACGGACACTAAGGGGTCATTCCCCGTGAAACTATCGTTTTACGTAGATCTGTCCAGCTCCGCGGGGACTCCTGCTGAATGCAATCAGATTAACAGATTAACACGCCTCCTCCTGGCTAGGAGTAGATTACAGGGAAGCTAATGATTATAAGAGCACTCTGGAACCGAGGTTGCGTCTTAGACTGTTAATCTGATTGTATTGGAGTTGGATCGATCTAGGTAGAACGGTAGTTTCATTTGAGAATGAACCCTAAGCTAGGTAGCGATTAATCAATTTTGATGAATGCAAGCGCTACATATAGGTTGCTGTAAACTTTCTTTCTTAGTTGCATTTCTTACCAACCCAAACGCAACCCAAATGTACGCATTCACAAGAAAATAACTTGAATTGAATATATAATTATAAATAATTTACTTAAACACCCGATCAAAAAGAAAACTGGAGAGCAACACATTTTACGTGTTTGTCAAGTCAACAACGCAAGTACAATAAATTGATTTTCACTCAGTATTTTGCCCCATTAGTATTTGTTAAATTTGGCGTTGTGTTTGAAACTTCTACAAAACCAACTTAAGCACTAAACTATTTCTGAACTATTTCTGTCTATTTTTCTTTCTTAACGCAACGGTCCATGAAGTCCTGTCATTGCAGAGTCGTTTGTCCAGTCATAACAGATACCTTTGTTCAAGAGTATTCATATTGATTGCCCCAGGGGTGGAAGGAGGGGTAGCCAAGGGGATATGTTATTGCCCAGGAATTGTTGAAATATTCCTGGAGCTTTGTGTGTACTTGTTTTTTCTTTCCTTCGGTTTCTTTTTCTTTCATCGTGCATTTTCGAAACATTTTGAAGAAAAATAAGGAAAGATGTATGACACGATAGACTACATTAAACGAAGGTGCCCCCCCCCTCTTTTTCATGTGCCTCTAGGGTAGGAAAACACACCGTGCTCAATACTGACAATATCAGTTGCGGTAATTTTGGTCAACATAGTCAGTCGGGGGTGTGAGCATTTTTGAATGTTATTATTGCGCTGAGCTTCAACTATTCAGTCTGTTTTGACTCGAAAAAATGGGGAAAGGCGATAAAAAGCAGCAAGAATCATTGATTGCGCTGTCCTATAGCTGGGCGTCGAACAGTCCAGTGAACGGATTGCCGAATATAGTGCGCTCTGACATTAATATCTTCAGACGGACAGTATGGATTATCCTCTTCCTCGCGTGCTTTGGTAAGATGTGGGTGGCGTTCACATAGGTATCATGCATCTTGTTCAGCTAAATATTGCTTTTATGTACCAGAGAATTAAACAGGTAATTTGCAGCAGGCAGGTCATGTGAGATTCTTTTCTTGGAGGAATGATGTAAATCCGATCCGACAAATATACTCCATTTGAGAAAAACCGACATTTCAGCAGCAAGGGAAATTTGACACAGACTTAATAATAATAATAATAATAATAATGATGAAACAGGCCAAAGTATGATATAAAATAATACAAAATTGCATTTTTTGTTGAAAAATGCCTAGAACATTTGAAGTAGGTTTTACATGTGAGATAAAATTGAAGTCGTTGATTTTACTTCTTTTTTTAGGTGTTATGGGCTATCAGACTTGGGAACTGGTCGCTAAGTTCTACAGGTTTCCTGTTGATACGACGCTGACATACACCCATTCCAAAGAAGTGTACTTTCCCGCCGTCACTGTCTGTAATGTAAACCCACTAAGGTAGGTCTCAAAATGCATCTCTGAATGTGCTATCTGTATATAGGTACTGTTCCAAAATCTCCTGCCTTTTAAGTTCTCCACTTTTTGAATATGCATTTCTTTACTTTTAATGTTTTTGAAAGGCTATAAAACAAAAAAGACGTCTGCTATATGTAATAAAGATAATCTAAAAAATGAACAAGTTTTCCACAAACGTGGCTGTCGAATTTTGGGTAACATTGTATTGTTGACATTTCATACACTAATTGATCATTCATTCTGCTGCATTTCATAAATAGGTCAAATATCTGGATTACTTCCCGTCATTAATAATTCCAATCGACTCTGGATTACCAAACACTTTGTTCATTAAAAGCCTTGTTCGGTTCAATACTTCTTAAGCACAGAGCTGATTATAATCTAATTGGTAAGGCTTAATTGGATAAATCAGAAAAGGTACCCGTTGAAAGGAAATAAACGTATGGATTAGAGAATTAATATTTACATGTCTAGAGTTCTAGGTGTCAACATATTGCATTTTCATATATTTTTTTCTACGGTTACTTCAACTTACTTCAGTACCAACAAAGGAATCTATTAGGAAGTCAAAGTGAATTTTGCCATTTTCTTCGCTCTTCTTTGCCTGTACTATTTGATTGTAAATATTTGATTTAATTCGACACACCCATTTATTCTTCCAGGAGATCTATGCTTTCAAGCGCTGGTGATGATGTTTACGCTCTCCTAGGGCCGCCAAAATCACAAATGGGAAGCAGTCCTGGCGGTGCGCAAGCACCAGCAGGTCCTGCAGGGTCCTTTGCAAGTCAGAGTCAGACCACCCAGGCAGCTGCGGGTCCTCCAGGCCCCGCCTCCTCCAGCATAACAACACAGGCACCTGCTGCACCTGGCCCAAAAGGAAGTGGCAGTGGTGGGACAACTCAAGCACCGTCTGCCAGTCAGACCACGGTAGGTGCGCCTGCTGGCGGCGGCGGTGGGACAACTAAAGGTTCAGCTTCTAGCCAGACCACAGCAGGTGCGCCCGCTGGTGGCGGCGGTGGGACAACTAAAGGCCAGGCTTCTAGCCAGACCACAGCAGGTGCGCCTGCTGGTGGCGGCGGTGGGACAACTCAAGCTCCGGCAGGACCGCCAGCACCGCCAAGTGGCCGAAAACGCAGAAGTACCGGGACAAACAGCACTAGTACTTCGAGACGGAAACCAGTGAGTCTTTGGGTTTACGAGGTTTTGCATGAGCAAGATAACGGAAAAAGGGTTGACATTCACATTCGGTTAAATTTTGTTTCTTCAAAAGAAAGAGAAATGTTGCTTCCTTTTTCTTTGTTTTTCATTTCTTACAGTATTTTGCAAAACACAATTCTGGTTACCATAAAATTATAACGGTATTTTAACATCTAGGGTCAAATGAACGAGCGTTTCGAGATGCGGAAAAGATTTGGAAACATTTGGGCCAAACTAAACTACACAACCCGCGAGACTGTTGGTCATGAATTGGATACTATGATTATTTCCTGTACTTTTAACGGAGTGACATGCAGCTCTGCGTAAGTTTTTTTATTAATCACGATTAATCATAAGCTAGGACACAGACTTTACCTCCTAATCTTAATAATTATTTGCAACATTTAAATTTCAAATGCAGATATTGATTTGGCGACATCATTTTTTATGCCATACAAGTTTGCTTACAAGGTAATATCAAGCATATTTTAAACGTTTTAGAAATTTCACTCGATTCAACAATCATCAGTTCGGGAACTGCTACACTTTTAATTCCGGATGGGATTCAAGCATTCCCGTAGAAACTAGCAGTAACGCCGGCCCTTTGTATGGTGAGTCGACTCGTTAAACCACAATATTTGATGTTTTTTTTAATCAAATCTCTGTAGAGCGCTGACAATTAGAACTTTATTTTAGTCCCTAGTGCAGTTACATATCAATTACAAGTTGTATATTTCCTATGAGCAGGCTGAGTTAACACTTGGGTCTTTTTGCATCGACCGGTTTGATTTTGACTGCTACACCCGGGGCAACGGAACACTTTGAAGCGAACATATGAAAGGGGATAAAACAACCTTAACTTAATTACCTGCAAACTGGAGCGGTACCCTTTTTGTACCGCCCCTTTTTCACATAGACCACGAATCCCACGAATCGCCAGGAATTGACAAATTTCAGGATTCGTGGTTGAATCGTAATCAGTTCGTTAAGTTCTTAACAGTTTCGTATATAATCGTGGTCAGTTCTTGCAATTCTTGATCAATCGGGAATTCGTGGCAAAAATTTTGAGCTGTTCAAAATTTTGGCCACAAACTCCCGATTCCAAAAAACCGTAGTGAATTTCTGGGCAATATTCGTGCGATTCCAGCCGAATCCCACGAATATTCGTAACACCATCGCACCTGTATCGTAAATGAATCGTAGGGCGTGTCGAATTAGACCAGAAAATTGGCAAAATCTCACGAATCCTCACGAATCCTGAAATTTGTCAATTCATGGCGATTCGTGAGATTCGTGGTCTGTATGAAATAGGGGCATAAGCGGGCATATCTTAGCCGTTAGGGACTGGGTCTAGTTCAGACTGACCTGAGTGTCGGGGCACCATAAAAGCTAGCTTGCACACTATAGTAGCTTTTTAGCATTGCTGAAATGGGTTACATATGAAATCAAGATCGAGCTGGCAATATACTGAAATCAAGAACCTAGGGTACATGTAGCTCAGACCTGACTCCCAGGCGACCTGTCTCGCCTGCTATAAGGATATCAGCATACACTAAGTAGGTTTTCATGACAACGAAACTATTTTTATTATTCTCAGGCCTGAGCCTTGAAATGTACATCGAGCAGTCAGAATACATAGGGGACCTATCCGAGTCCGCTGGGGTGCGTGTTCAGATTCACAGTCAGAGGTCCATGGCATTCCCCGAGGATGAAGGCTTTAACATTGCGCCAGGTTACCTCACGTCAATGGCAATGACGCGGGTATGTCATGGTGTAGTGATATTGATGAACAAAGAGTAGTTTTAACTTTAAATTCAATGGTTTGCAGTAGCAGGCTTTTTTATTTTAACCATTTCTTCAGCTAAGCTCATATCCAATGAAATGTCAAAATGTTGTCACGGTATGACGAAATAAAAAAAGATTATTTTTGCTCTTGTTATCAATTTGCTTATATTCTTTATTGTTATTTTGATAGTTTTAACGTAGTATATTCTGTTTATTAATTTTTTTAATTTTAGCTAACCTGATGACGGATAAATGTTATAGGCCCATTAGCCAGTTTTCCCCGCAATAAAAAATAAATATATAAATACCAGCATATTTCCTTATATGGTGTCATCTTCAAAATTTCAAATTGTAGGTGGAGATTACGCGAAGGCCACATCCCTATCCCAGTAAATGTCGCAATTTCACGACCGAAGAAAGCAAGCAAAAAAGTGTGTTCACGTCCGTGCACAACGTGGACTATTCTGTGTCGGTAAGTCTAGCTCCAAGTGGTTCATACAGAGCGAAAGTGAGAAATGTAATCGTTTCCAAATATACATATTTTATTATGCATTGTGCACTTGAAATGTTTACCGTTGTTTATTGTTATTTTAAGGGCTGTATGAAGACTTGCTATCAGCGCTATGTGATTTCGGAATGCGCATGCGGGGACCCTGCCTATCCCTTCAGCTTGGACTTGGAAGCGTTCTCGGACTTGAAGAATAACATTAATGGAACGACCGCGGAATCTGTTGACCCTTGTGTTAGTGACGCAGATGGTGAGGGAATCATTGTAATCAGCACTAACACATTTTCCGGATCTTACTAAATACAAAATGTAAATTAGCACATTTTTTCTGGGACGAGAAATTTTAACACAAAATATGGTTTTAATATCATGCAAACTGCTTACGTTTCCCAACTCAGACCTTAAAGACGGTAAAAGCTTCTCAAATTAAGGTATCTGGTGTCGACTTTTCCTCTAAAATGTCAGAATGACGTTCAGCGTTGTGAATGAACAATTATTCGTTCACGGCTTTGTTATTTTCAATTAGAAATGATGAGAAACAGAATCTAAGTGCAGGCACCGATCTAGCAATTATTCATGAGTAGGAAAATTATAGACAAAAAAATGAAAGGAGTTGATTTTCGGAAGACTAAATTTGAGTCCGTCTGCTAAGAAACTAAGGTCTGCACCTGGAATTGTCCGTAATGACACTTAATGAAGTCTGCTCATTTCCAGATGAGTGTGTTGCTGGTATCAAAAGAAGGTTTGCTGATGATGATTTGTCTTGCGACTGTCCTTTAACATGTGTGTAAGTACTGTACAACTACCATCGCTTACTTTTTCTTCGTTTTTCTAAATACCAAATTTGGCGCAAAACTGATACATTTCGGTTGTTTTCTTGCCTTGCCCCCCCTCCCCTTCCCTCAAGTATCCCTGAATAACAAGGTGATTACATAGGAAGTGATGTACATGTTATCTCTATGTATGTTTCAGAGATGTTGAATACTCCGGAGTTCCGTCCTTGGCAAAGTGGCCGTCCAAACAATACATGGTAAGTGTATCTCCAGTGTAAAACTAGTTGTTTGCCCAGAAATTTGAAAACAAACCATGGCGAACAGACAAGTGGTTATTTCTACGAATCAAAAGATCTGAAAATGCCTTAAATGGTTGTGTTATTTTATACTTAATTGTTATAATTTTTTTTAATGGTGTATTAACCGGTCGTCCCGCATTTTTTTCACGTGATACGTGGTTGCATTTTTTTCTTTGGAAATGTAAATTTCATTTTGAAAAGGAATAGCAAAGGGAGGCCAATGTTGTCTTCGTATTGAATCAAACGTTTTAGGCGTAGTCAACTTTCCTTTCAGTCTACACTCCATGCGACCTTGGCCTCTGCTGGAGCGCACCTGGATAACATTATCAATGGAAAAAACGGCATGGCCGCCGAACCTGGGTAAGCCATAACAAGCGGTTTACACATCTCGACAAATGCATAATTACTCAGACGTTAAAACCACACAATGGGGTTTAAACCTTTATATAAGTTTTCAATATTTTAATTTCCCTTAATCACCAAGTTATACACCATATCCATAATATTTCACAAGAGTATGGTCCACAAATCTTTGTTTAGTTTTTGAGTCTCTCTTCCAGTGGAGAATGAGACGGGTGAATTTCACATTTGACGCTACAAATAAACATTTAGAACTCGTTTATGAGTTTATAAATCGTGATTTGCTCAGCGGTTTTGAATAGAGCATACCTTAGTGATAAAATGAACATTTGCTGAAATTTCAATAAATCTATTGTACAAAGGTCTAACGCATATTGTATGCCTTTAGGCTAAATGGCCGGATATTTCCCCTTTGATTTTTCACTTGAATAAAAAAAGGTATTTTGAATTGTAAAGTAAAAGAATGAAGGGCAAATTCTTCCAATAAAATTTAATCAGTAACTTTACTTTTGCAGTGACAATCTACTGAAACTTGAGGTGTATTTTCAAGAGCTAAATTTCCAAAAAATAAGCGAAAATGTTGCGTATGACGTAAGTATTTTGCTGGAGACAGTATTCAGTTTTTAACGGACATCTTGTTTTCAAATCTTTTTTTTGCCAAACTAGATTTGAAACTCATTTACGTGTCTTTATTTTTCTCTGCTATTAGGACCAAAGAACAATTCATGTAACTTGTTTATTATTTGTAGGTTTTTGCTCTCCTTGCTGACATTGGAGGTCAAATTGGGTTCTGGGTGGGACTGTCCATCATGGCTCTCTTTGAAGTTGTCGAACTTATCCTGGACGTCTTCCGTCTCCTACTCTTCCGCGTGGGGAGTTTCTGCTTTAAAAAACAGCAGAAACGCCCTCCCTCCAGACAGGTGAAAGTTCAACCGGCGTCAGAAGAGAACGTCTTGACCCCCAGACTGGAGAAAGTACGATTCACTTAGGAGAAGGGGCCCTACGATTCAAGTAATCGAAACTGTATATTTTGAGTTCAAAGGAGAGGCGATATTCGTGGATTAAGATTTGGGGTACATGTATTTATGGGATTATTATGCTGTAATTTATAAAGCATTTAAAACACTTACCTCAATTACCTGGAATTGTATTTGTCACAAAGACTGGCCTTGTATGTAAACGCGGTAGCATTATTTTGTGCACTCGAGATAATATCTATTCGGCTGTCTATTTACTTATTTCATTATAGCAGCCTTAGGCATGCAGGCGGCGTTATGGAATTGGTTTTTAGATTCAATAGTTTAAAATACTAAACATGTCTCCTCCTGTTCCAGTATTTATCATTATAAAACATTTTTCTTTTCATCATCATTAGATATGTATTAGTTAATTGGTTATATTTGTAGATTCTGTTAAGATGAGTACACAATTCTTAAAGCGATTTGCCATCTTTATATGTATATATTATTATATAATTTTCATGAACCAATAAATATGTTTAAGAAATTTCTCCTCCAATTTATCATGATACGATCAGTAGGCACGGGCAGCTTCGTTGTAATAACAATTAATGCTATTTACATCCTTTTTTCAGTATTTCCCCTCACCGTTCCCTGATAAAGGTCTGTCTGTTGGCTTATTCTCTACCAGCCACCACCTACTAAATGAGAAAAATATGAAAGATAGATTAAGTGTAAATATGACAGCTAATAAAAGTTAAGAATATGTCAGACAGCATAACTTCCGTCTCTGTCTGTAAAACCTATCATGTTTTACTGCATGGCTGCATGTGATAACTTATATATAAGTATATACACTATATAGTGTATATAGTGTATATAAGTATATACACTATATATTTAACTATTTCATTACGTTACTTATGTATTTGTTTGGTCATAGCCTTCTTAAAATTGTATGAGAACTAATAAAGATTATTATTATTATTATTATTATTATTATTATTATTATTATTATTTGCTTCCCAATAATTTCAGGGACTTGATAATTTAAGAAATAATTTAACACAGTACAAATATGCCCTGAACTCACTCTTAGCATCATAATTGGTATTTCTACCTAAATTTTACAAGTTGCTTTTGGATTTTGAAGGAGACTGGAAACCTGCCAAGTTCATAGTTTGTAATTCCAAGTTTGACGTCTACAGTGCTCAATATTTTCTGTCCTTACCGTCAAACCTGTAGCATCATGATACCGTAAATGCTGCTCCATGTCACACAAAATATACATCAGAGGGAACAATTAAAGAAAAAAAGGTCAACCCTATCTTCCTCTGGAGTTACAGTAAAAAAAATATAACACGAGATTTTATCAATATTAAGTATTGGTTTGATACCACTGTAAAACATTTGCCAGCCAATTAATAGGGAATGAACTGTTTACATATGCATTGCCTCCGTCCTGTATCGAGATTTTATTTCTTGATCATTGAATTGTAAGTTTTTGTAAAAATACTAAATCTGGAAGATAAAACTATAGTTGATCAAAAGATCGCACTTGCCACGTGCTTATGTATGGTCAACCAATCAGAAGAGGGGCTGTGCTGCACACATCTCCAACACGTCATTACGAAGATATTGAATATTTCTTATTATCTGATTCTATTTATGTTTGATACTTGAAACATTATTTAAATTTCAGTTTCTCAGTACATAACTCACGTTTGCAAATTAATGTTATAAATGTTATTATTATACATATTTATTATAACAACACAATCGAAGCGATTCCCAGCGCCAATTTGATTCTTATAATAATAATTGTTAAATTGTAACCTTGAGAGGTTAGAAAATTAAGAAAATATGCATTATATGCTTCATAAAAGACATTATAGTGTATGTGAGTGTTTAACTCGGCTTATAGAAGTGATTTTGAAGTTGAATGATATTAAGGAGAGATTTTTATGAGTGATAAATTTACACATATTGTTCCATAATTTACACATTCGGTATCTGCATGCGCAAGTTCTCTTACCGACCCCAGTCTTTTTAATAACGATTTTTTTTTTTTTTTTTTTTTTGGGGGGGGGGGGTCAACTTTCACCTTTTAAGGGTATAAAAGTAACACATCTTAGGTTTTCCTTGAAAAATTTTCCCACTTTTACGAACCAGCGATAATGCATTAAAAAATTAAGCGAAAAAATTTTAGTCAAAACAAAGGTCGATCTCGCGCAAACCTACTAAGTGCAAATTTTGCCGGTGTAACAGGAATGCAAGTCCGGACTCCCATATGATGAGTACAGGTAAGGGTTAGTTGGAGTATTGGGGTTAGTATATGGGACGAATGTCACCTGTACAAAGTAATGGGAAGCGGACTACGGTTCCTAGCGGAGTTGCATTCATTCCTGTTACACCTGGCTTTATCTACAAGATAATGGCCAGGCTAGTAATTGTCATTAGAAATAACGCTTCCTCGCATTTTTGTTTCATTTAATTAATAAAAATTCGCATGAAATACTGGTCTTGGTGGTTTTAAATGATAGAAAAATGTTTTGGTGTGTAGGAATTTTTCAGTATTTCACCCAAGAACAGTGCACCTTCCCCTTTCAAAAAAAGCTTAGTGGAAGTTCTCAAATTTAATATGTCAACTTTCATGAACTCGTGAACTGAGGGTTAAGATTCGTGCATATACGAGGTTTCACGTTTTCCTCCACGTTCACGATATTTGTGGCGAATAAAAAAAATTCCAAGTCCCCTTAATCAGGTTTTAAGGGATCTTGGATATTAACGAAAAAGTCCAAAACTAATGCAGCTAATGAAATTTCCTATTAACTTAAAGATAAGGTCTAGCAAGCCAAACAATTTTTCAAAGTTTGTAGTCACAGTGTAACACGAGTGACGTAATATCAGCGTTTTGAGGCTAAAATTGTCTTTTTTTTAATCAAATATTTCTCTTAAACAAAAAGCCCTATTAATACGATTGAAATAGCTATCTAAAGGTTAGCACAAACTCCATAAGACTCTGTCAGGATTTTCTCTTTTTATTTTTACTTTTGATTTTATTTTGATAAAACGTGAATTTTACGAAATATATATGGACCTTCCAATTTCAGTATTAATAACTTCAAAAATAAATTGTCAATCCAAAAACCAAGACTCAGTCGACTAGATATTATACTGAAACAGAGACACATCAAATTTCATGTCAATCTGACAATTACAGAATGAGATATGGGAATTGAAGTTTAGACTATGTTATCAATCTTCAAAGCTGAGAAATCGCTCCTAAACTTATTTGCTCAGGTAATTGGGCTATTTAAGCAAAATAATTGCACCTCCACCTTACCTGTTATCATCTTGTTGATCGGGAAGGTCTATACACCATTACGTGTTAAAATTGGGTTGTTTGTTTCTATCTAGATGCCAGAAAATCTTACTTTTGTACGCAAACTTATTCGTACCACGAAAGCCGCTCTTCCCTGAGAAATGATTGACAGCTGAGTAGGTCTACCTACTCTCGTTTCACTGACGTAATTAATCATAATTGTGCCTTACGCAGTAGGAGTCTGTGCACTGTCTAGGAAGTGTCTAAGGAAGCGCTTACAAACAAAAAGAGGATTACTGGGTGTGCCAGCAGAGGACAATGCCACCCGTCGTGCGTGGACGCCGCTCTACACACCAAGACGCGAAAATTGAGAAAGCAAAGCAAGATTTACTCCGAGAAATGGCCGAATGTGGGTACGTATATGTCATGATGCCACAGAGTGCCAAGACCGTAATATGCGAATTTGAAAATGTTTTGGGTGGCAATATTACTTAAAAACTTGCTTGCTATTACAATCTTTATTGTGCATAAAATGATTGCCTAACGATTTTTTTCTGACAACCCCAGACGTTGTACGAATACTCAGCAGTTCAAGTGTGATCTCGAGTCTTTACCTAGACGTGATTTAGACGCTATAGGATAAAATTTAATATATCGTTAACAATGTAATGAAAACAATATAATATCTGTTTTATAGGTATGATGGGAAAACATTTGCCCATAGTGTGGACATGACCGTGACGGCGCTACGTATCAAGGGGAAGAACCACAGGAAGATACGGTACCAGCATTATTGTAGCTGGTGGAAGGAGTTAAAGGTAAATAGTAGACCTGTGCTAGTTCTATATCAAGTGACACAAACGTGAAGACGATGTTTTATGCAATCACAAATAATATTTTATTATTCTGTCAATTAAAAAGGGCTCCATATTTATATTATCACGTAGGGCCTGCAGTTTTGTGTTTTCAAATGTTCGCTTCACATCCACCTCATAAAATAAAGATGCCAACCTATATTACCTTTTTTTTCTAGTTAAAAGGTGTTGGGCCCGAGGGGTGCCACTACTCATATCCAAAGGAGGTCTTGGGCTACATCCGAGCGCTTGTGCCGAATCAAGTGAAAGGAGAGTTTAGGGAGGTCAGTCTAACATCACCTTGTGTGTCATGTTTCTGAGTCAAATATTACATAGGCATGTAAAATATTAAAAAAAAAAAAAAACAGCAGTATAACCTCAATTTAGCTTTAAAAATACTTACCAGCAAGTACATGTATTTTTAGTATGTTATCCTCTCTTAATTAAAGAATTTATCAGTAATTTGTGCCAAATACATTCCCCATGGCCAATGCCAGTGAAATTTAGGAATAATCAAAGTCACGCCAGTAGATTTTCATCTGGTCAATACTCGCAAATTTGTAGATTTTGTTAAATGGTCAGAGGAGTGATACCTTTTACGCAAAATTAAGTAATTTACCATGAGCACAATTTTATTATATCCAGGGATTAATATGTAGTGATCACTTGTGGTCTTTTTTTATTCTAAAATAAATTAATCAGGTCTTATTTCATAGTAAATCATTCTTAATTTATTATCGTTTCAGACTGGCTATCTTGTCACCATGCAGCAATTTTGCAGGGCTGTACTCTAATCGGAATGAAGATACCGACATGTGCCAAATTTCATGTTTTCGCTTTTTTTTGTAATTTTTATTGTATATTGCAAAATATATAAATAAAGGGTAAATGAAAAAATATGTTTTGTTCTTCGAGATTCGATACATTCATTTCCTTGACCATAATAAAGCTACTTTACAAACCCTTTTTTTGCTAGGTAAAAAATCAGATTGGCAGGATTAAAATTTATTGGTTATGAAAGCAGTCAGAGAAATCTCAGTATTTCACAGTCAATTGATCTTTGTATGGCGGTAAATCATTTCACCACTAGTACTAGTAATTGTATATAAAGGAAGGAATACACTTTTAAAATATGAACCTATTCTTGCTTTTTCTGAAAAGGGCAGCTTCATAGAAACCACTACCAGACTATAAATGAATTTGTTGCCCCATCCTGTAAAATTTCACTTACCAAGATGAAATTGATCATTTTTCTGGCATTTTTTTTCATCTTGTCAATTTCTTAAAGCAAAGTTGTGTTCGGGTGAGGGGTCATCATTATTTTCCAATAAAAAAAAATGAATGCATGAGAATGGTTTCCTTTCATTTGTAAAGTATAAAAATTTAGAATACAGAAAAGAAAATTCTTTGATTTAGGTATTTTTACTGGTGCATTCAATTCCTGCCTTGATATACACCTTTCCAAGATAAAAATCAGTCACTCCACAATGACAATAACTTGGTCAATTGAAGCTCCAAGATACTAGTGACACCAAGCTTGAATGAATAACATAAACGGTTTTCTATCTAGGTATGAAATCTGGGCAGACTGTCACCTAACAAGATAAGAGATCTGAAGTAAAAGATTTTATATTTACTTCTTTCTTTTTGGAGACAATGAAAAGGTTGCTACAGATTTAGTGTAGGAATGACTCAGCCATACAAAATAGAAAATTGGCCTGTACTGGATTGACACCTTTCTAAGATAAAAATCAGCCACGGTTACTCCACAATGACAATAACTTGGTCAATTGAAGCTCCAAGATACTAGTGACACCAAGCTTGAATGAATGACATAAACGGTTTTCTATCTAGGTAGGAAATCTGGGCGGACTGTCACCTAACAAGATAAGAGATCTGAAGTAAAAGATTTTATATTTACTTCTTTCTTTTTGGAGACAATGAAAAGGTTGCTACAGATTTAGTGTAGGAATAACTCAGCCATACAAAATAGAAAATTGGCCTGTACTGGATTTACACCTTTCTTAGATAAAAATCAGCCACGGTTACTCCACAATGACAATAACTTGGTCAATTGAAGCTCCAAGATACTAGTGACACCAAACATGAATGAATGACATAAACGGTTTTCTATCTAGGTAGGAAATCTGGGCGGACTGTCACCTAACAAGATAAGAGATCTGAAGTAAAAGATTTTATATTTACTTCTTTCTTTTTGGAGACAACGAAAAGGTTGCTACAGATTTAGTGTAGGAATAACTCAGCCATACAAAATAGAAAATTGGCCTGTACTGGATTTACACCTTTCTTAGATAAAAATCAGCCACGGTTACTCCACAATGACAATAACTTGGTCAATTGAAGCTCCAAGATACTAGTGACACCAAACATGAATGAATGACATAAACGGTTTTCTATCTAGGTAGGAAATCTGGGCGGACTGTCACCTAACAAGATAAGAGATCTGAAGTAAAAGATTTTATATTTACTTCTTTCTTTTTGGAGACAACGAAAAGGTTGCTAAAGATTTAGTGTAGGAATGAATCTGCCATACAAAAAAGTAAAGAGACCAGTCTAATCTATAATTATATTTTATTTTTTGCTCTGTCTGAGGATTTGTATATATCATATCACCAAAAAGTGAGTACAAGAAAAATAGAAAACATGCCTGTATGGGACTTCAATAGACGCGAGCTCATTACAATTATATTAAAAAAATCAATGTCCTATAATACTTAATTTCATGCACAATAACAGTTGATTTTACTATGTACACAATCCTTTCTTGTGCCCCTTTCTTGGTTTCTTACAAGTTGTACACTTGGGTGCATTACGCGAGGATTGGGAGAATTCACCAGACTTGTATGTGTCCCCTTCCACTTTCCTGAAAGCATCCAGTTGCTGTAACTTCTGTCTTTTTCGCCCTCGTCTGTTCTCTTTATCAGCAGTATCCTCTCGTTTTGAACAAGTACTGATCCGAATTCTGTCAAGTTTTACAAAGCAATTTTTGGTCAATTTATTGAATTCAATCCCTGCACTATGAAAAAGTTTTTCATTTGATGAGCACAGTCCATCATTAAAATACATTACAGCCATATATAAACCAAGAGTTACAGCATTGCTGCTCTGATAAGAATCTTTTGGAACCATGGTCCACACCGTGGAATGAAAGCTTTCATTCTGATTTTGTGTCAATCCTCGCAAGCAGCCTGCTAGTAAAACTGGGTCCGCCAGCTCATTGATGATGGGTTGCACAACCTCTATAACAGCCGGGGGAAGGGGCTTCTCAACCTCTCTGTGTGTCGTGGTGCCACAAGCTTTGTCTTGTTGAAACTTGCACCAGCTGCTTTCACCTATGAAAGAAATGAAAAAATAAAAATAAGCATCAAATCAAGAAAAAGTTCTGTAATTACACTTTCACCAAAAATACATATCACTGTTTATGTTCGATTTGTTGTATAGGAAAAGAGTACTAATATACAATGTTGAAACTATAGAACATTTTTTATTGATAAATATTGAAGTAAAATATATCATTAGTTTTGCATATTAGGTCACTGTACACATTTCAATTTTTCCAATAGTTTTTGTACCAGTTATAGATAACTGTGACACTAGGGCAATAAATATGATCAAATCAAATATACAGTAGTTATAGGTGGCTTAGGTTTTGATGAGGTGTTTATATACATTTTTAGATAAACAGAGGGGGCAACTATGCCCAATTTCATCACCAGCTTACCTTCAGGACAATAACTGTGTTCAGCAAGCTCGCTGTAGTGGCGGGTTATGGCTTGGGTCTCCCTGACCATCCCATCTAAATTACCGATGTTGCGTCTTATTGCCAGTCCATAAAATGTTTGCATGGAATCTATTCTGGTCATGGTGAGGCGTCCTGCTCCCTGAAGTCCCTTTCCATCGCTCAGCTTCACCCCTGAATTATCAATAAAATTTTGGTAATTTTTATACAGCCTTCACAAGCTCACTACCTATTGTTTTTATTTAAGATTTGAAAGCTTTTTATATAATGAAAACAAGTACTAAAATCGATTCATATATACTGATCGTGTTCAAATTTTACTTATCACAGAGAGGTAAAAAAAACATATCATGGGGCCATGGATCTGTTTTAAAGTTACGTATAAGTCTAAGCAATAACCAAAGCATGCAAAAATAGTGTTGAAGATAAGTCAATCCTGTACAAATTCACTTTTTTACTTCTATTTATTTTCACTATTATTACCTTTATTTCTTGCAACTAAGCGCCGAAGTCTAGTGCCCATTCGCTTCTGAATATGGCCTATGCATTCTTCTTTTCTTATCTCAATGTCAGGACCATAGGGCTGCTCTTGCTGGACTCTCCGGAAGGCTGAGCTGTCCCCATCCCCTACAAATGGGTTGTAGCGTAATCCATACAGTTCCATTGAACGACTGTACAAAACAGAGGCACCCTCAGCTTCCATGGCCTGGGCTGAGCCTTCGTGGTTGCGGGGGCACTCCTCGAAGTGTTTTAGCTGAAATTCAACCTCTTCCGCCGTCGTGTGGGGCAGCTTTTGGAAATTGTCACATGTCCGACATATGGTGCACATGTAATGAACGTCCAGAATTTCTCCTGTATCAACTGAAATTGCGGCAACAAAACCGTGTTTAGATAAGTTTCTAGTTTGCCAGGAACCGTCTATCGTAACCCCGCAGTCCACAATTTCCCCTGGATCAACATCACTCCCTCGGAGTACCTGCTTCACGCGAAGCGCAGCGCTATTCATGCTCTCCTGAGCTGTCTCTCTGGCGTGGTCGCCTAAGGCCTGGCTGTGGAGACGCCAACTGTTGTGTGCTACTGGAGCCGGCATAGAGAGGTACGCTGAGAGCTTTTCAGCAGCAGTGTTGCCCCTTCCAATTGCTCGCATGCCCAGTACGCTCGCCCTGTTGATTTCGAAAAACTTCCCCGTCTTTCGCGACGTAGAAGTCCAGCCTTCTTCGGGCACTCCACCGCATGCCGTGCATGCCCATCTCATTACACTGGCCCATCCCCGTCTCTTCCCCTTGTCTTCCACAAGCACCACGTCTCCACCACACGCGCGACATGCACAGGTCTTGGCTACACTGTCCTGGAGCTGCCCGCAATTCCATAAACGGTAACCCGCCGGCACCATTTCTTCTCCCTCGCTGTCGGAGCTCGACGATAAATCGTCCTTCAAGATTTTCCGAGCGCTGGCTCCCTGCATACGCGAAGACTCCCCTTCATGACATGTGGGGTTTCTCCATCCACCAGAAGCACTCTCTTTCAAAATTCTCTTGCTTTCCTCGCTCATCCGTTTTCTCACGACTTTCTTTCTTCCCATGACTGTGTATATAACTGTGTTCTGCTTAGCTGACGTAAGACTTATGAGCTGCCAGGGCACGCGTAACAGCTTAAGAAGTTAGACAACCATTCTTGCCCCGCCCCCCATAGTAACGGTGCTTGACAACGGAGGCGGAGCCTAAAGCCTGCCACCCGTACCAGTCAGGACAGGTAGAAAAACTCGTCCAAATGTATATTTTTAGTCCGTGTTTCACAAATATAACTTAATTGAGTATTAGATACAAAACTGATTATTTCTAACGTATAAAAAACTAAAAATCGAATTTTAGACGTATTTTTAATATCCAAGACCCCTTAAAAGTTCAACTAGAAATAGATAGTTATTATCAGTCGTTCATTTTTGCTTGTAAATTAATACCAACTACTTTGCTACTTAGACGAGAAAATGTTGGGGAAAAAAGTGAAGACGACTTCTCTTCACGAGTCCTAGGTCCTCTTGATTTTTAACAATAGCAGAAAGCCCGATTGCATTGGGGACACAACATAATACACACGCACCCTGTTCTCAAACTTGTTTTAGGTTGGTTCATTCTACACAGTTCATCAATCATACACTTTCTCTACAATCCCTCTCTTGAAATATACGATTTAAATAGCAGAAGGGGGAATTACGTGACAAAAACATACCTCAGACATTTGGTAATATTTTATTTTCACCACAAAACGGGTTTTAAAACAATGAAAGATGAAAGTCCTCTAGATAAATAATTTAAATCATTTCTTCGTGAATCAGCCTTACACACAAACAGTTTTCTTTAGGGTCTTGTTTAAGAACTCTGAAGTCCTTTCTCTTTTAAAGTTAATTTCATTTTTGACAAATGTGTGATGTAATGTGATGTCAAAACGGGTCCCTTTACTTGTAAATTACTGTAGAACACTGCAACCAACTATCTGAAAAGAACAAGAATAAAATATAAATATTTAATCAACAATATGAAACAAACCAAATAAGGATAAACATAATAAGAGGCCATTCAGAATGAGAAGAGCCAAGTGCTAGCTAGGCCACGACTTAAATATGGCAGACCTACATGAAAGGAAGACCGCTTAATCCTGTAATGGTCTCTCCACCTCTCACATGCCTCCCCACGTGTCATCCCAGCAGGGGCACAGTAATTAAATCTCAGCTCAATTCAATCATTCAAGGTACAACGTGTGGGGAGCTGTGTGAGAGGTGGAGAGACCATTACAGGATTAAGCGGTCTTCCTTTCATGAAGGTCCGCCATATTTAGGTTGTGGCCTAACTAGCATTCAGCTCTTCTCATACTGAATGGGCTCTTACAGGTGCTTGATAAAACAAAGTGAAGACATTAAATGTATCTGATCTTTTCCGCTTCAAGGCTCAAGGATTCATAGCAACACGTTGTTAAAATTAAAGAAAATTTGCCTTTCCTTCATCAAAACCTGTAGCAAATTCAAGTAAGGGTTCTACCAACTTACTAATTATGCATAATAATCATTTGATTCTACATCTTTCAATGCTAATTCTGGTTTGTCATAGCCCAGTTCTTCTGGAATATCCATGCCAACCTCTTCCAGTGCAGGTTTTATCTCTTCAACAAGTGCTTTCCAAGAATTCATTTTTTTGTCTATTATACTGTGCCGGTGCTAAGAAAGAAAACAAAAATCTGCATTAGATGGGCTAAACATGCTAAGTATTTGGTGGACAATAAAATATCCACACATATTGCTGCAGATGAATTTATAACTAATATATATATTCTCATTCATTTCATTCATAAATACTCTCTTCAATTTTGTACAAAGACACCAAGAAAAAAAATTTTTAAACGTTTGAATAACATCTCCTACATCAGTCTATATATTCTATTACCCTGGTAAATTCAAGGAACCGAACACCAAGAGCATAATCGTTCACCCGCCTACAGGCATTGATGTAGGCTATACAGATGTCTGCATCAGGGATGAGTTCACCACCCTGAAACATACAAATATCAGACACAAACATCACTGTTCTGACAAGGATTTAATGACTAAAACTGCCTAGTTTGGTAAAAAATCAACAAGCATTGCCTAAGCTCAACCAGAAAGTAGACGGTACAGACTTATAATATGTTAGCAACAGTGAACAACTTTCTCACAGATGAGAAAAAACTACTTGAGAATTATTAGATCATTAAAGATTTACCAATTACAAAATATTTGAAATGAAAAAAAAAAAAAAAAAAAAAAAAAAAAAAAAAACACAGGTAAAAACTCATTTTCATCTTAAATCAGTCTGACTGGAAAAAATCTGCAAAGTTGCTGGTGATTGCAATACCAACATTAAATACATTAATTATTACCGCAAAGTCATTTCCAATACCCCTGAGGTCCCAGCCATCGATCTCTGGACTGTTAAGAGCATCTGTAAATAATTTGGATGTAGCATTTTCTTCCTCTTCTCGTGAAAGACCACCTGGCTGCATGTTAGCTGTAAAATTAAAATTCAAACCTTCAGACCATATCATTTTTTCTAATATACCTATTCTCAAAATACCAATACAAATTAAAAAATACTTTCGGAGGTCTGGACAAGGAAGTGAAAAAGACAATTACTTTCACTGGAATCTAACCTTTACTTCCCATGGTGCACGTGAACCAATGTAGGAAGATTAGGAGTGCTGAAACATGGTTATGCAGACTGGGCAGTCGTTATATAGTCGTAACGGGACTACGTGCAGAAGACACTTTCTTCGGTTAGGTTGAAGAAAATACTAACTGGCACGACACTGACGAAGAAAGTATTAAATATGTACCTGGTAATATTGAATAATGCTTCCTCTGTACTGCTGCTATAGGTAGAGACCTGCAGCGGTGTAATACGGCACGAAACATGATGTTGAGGGCCATTTTTTCCAAAGAGAAGCTTATGGAGGACGATCCCAGAATTCGTTTTTGCGCAGGCGCACAGTAAGTTCCGGAGACGATGTGGAGGCTGACGTTTTTGTAGTAAGTACATGTATTTCTCTCACTTTCTCACATTTGTGCGGCTGTAGTACACACCAATTTTATCAGCATCATCACTGTATCATGAATTATTTAGTTTTAATATTATTTTAATGTAAAAAATAATAGATCTATGCTACATTAGTAATATCTGCATGACATCATTCATAATAGAAATGCCCCCCCCCCCCCCCCACCACTTACCCCTTTTTCTGGTCAATCCACTGAGGCAATATTCATAGCATGTAAAGAAGACCTGGCATCCAGCACATCATTTCGAGACTAGTTTATGTTTTTGATCATATTATGATCTTTTATAAAACTCATTCATTTTAAATCTAAACAAATTTTGTATGGTTTTCCTTGTAAAAAAAAAAAAAAAAAAAAAAAAAAAAAAACATGGGTCTCACTGTATTGTGCAATACAGGGAATTCAGCGTAATACACTTGAAAAACAAGTCCAGTCGCAAGTAAAAATGGGAAACTGTAATTCCCAACAAAATAGGGTGATATAAAAGTGAAGTATATTACTATAAAATTAATATCGTTGTGTACTGGTTGGCTGGGATTGGCCAGGGCTTGGTAGCTGAGTCGGTAAGAGCAGTCGTACAGTTTGCGAGAGTCCCGGATTCGAGTCACAGTGGAGCCTTGGTGTTTTCTCCCCCCAAATTGCTACAGTTGATACAATTTAACAGATTGGCACAATTTGTTCGTCGTTGTTGCAGCCGCTGTGTTAGCTAGCTAGTAGCTCTTCTTGGCCAGTAATATTGCTGAGAAGATCTACTTGCCAACATGGCTACTGACCCAACAAACTACAAGTCATGTTGATTTGTTAAGTGATGTCAATGATATTTATAACGTTGTAATACATTTTGCTTTTATATCACCCTATTTTGTTGAGAATGACTGTTTGCTTTGTTTAATTGCAATAGCATTCGTTTTTTCAAGTGTATTGCACTGTGTTGTGCTGTATTGCACTATATTGTGGAATTCAGGGACACTGAAAAGGCACAAAAATAATTTTAAAAAGTATGCCATTAACACTATTCTTTGGTTGTATTCACTTTACCAATATGTGATATTAGTCCAGCATTTCCTTTCAGGTAATATGTTAAATTTAACTTGGAGGGTGCTGTTACAGCTGACAACATGATTGAGTTCTGCACTCCAAAACGGATGACTGTAGCCATTTTTGTGCTCATTGTGTAAGTAGAATATTCATTACCAGTAGTTAAGGCAAAAAGAATTTTGAAATCTTCCCAGTTGCCAACATGACAGTACTCAAAATCCATCCATAGCATGTTGATTTATACTGGTGAAGAAAAAAGCAGACTAAAGGAGGTGAAAACATAATCTGGGTGGAGGTAACAGTGGGAGTCTGCCCCAGATGATACATAGAATATGTGTAACTAAGTAGAGTATAACTGGTTCCCATAACCTTATTGTACCAGTAGGATCAGTCTATCTCAGCAGAGATTCTCGCTCAGGCAGAGTCAATGTTATCAGCTTTATTGTCGGGCACGCCCCCCTCGCAAAACAGCGTGAACAATCCGTGGACCATAAAGTTTTCCTGACTTTAAGTACTTAAAGTTATGAGGGGGCGTGCCAGACATTTAAGCCACTGAAACTGAATGCAATTTAGCAAGAATCCCTGAGATTGATCCAGCCAGTACGATAGGGCTATGAGAACAGTCCTCAAGATCTATAATACACAGAACATATGTAATTAACAAGATAGACTACTGTATGTGTAAATGTGTACAGTGGGCAATTCTTAAAACGTCCTTCTAGAAGAGATTAGAACTGAAGACTGTGCATGGCATGATTGTTCACAATATATCAAAAATTTTTCATAAGCAATTTATCTTTTTTATTACATCAGCAGTGGCTGTGCATTTTTGCTGTACATACAAATATTATTATTTTGACTGACATTGGATTCTAATGTTAATTCTCTTTATTTTAGAGTATCAGTGTTAGTTTTATTTCTGGAGAACCATTTTAGTGGACACATTGATCTCAAGAATGTGACACACCTCTCAGGTCTGTATGCAGTTGATAATTGGATCACATTAAGGGCGCGTTCCCATAGATTTTAGATCGATCTATCCCCGTGGGGAGTCTCACTAGATTACTGTCAGATAATCCGGCTTAAATATCCGTCCTGCCTACTACAAGCTGTAGGGGGGTAATTAGCTTTCGTGCCCGCTCGGCTGACAGCTATTTAGCATGAACCCCCAGGGAGTAAGGTCGATCTAGTTGGATCGATCTAATCTCTGGGAATGGGGTCTAAGATGTATCACTGAGAATTGAGGCTCTGCTATAATTTCAGTGTTTGGTATTTATAACAGACTGCTCAGAAAATAGCCTTAGAGAATCTGAAAATGCTATTCTGTTTAAGTAACACACTACAATCTGGATAAGACTGCACTGGATTTATTTAGAGAGAAGCAATGTTGGGAATAAATGTTTAACGTAATTCCAAATCATATTATAGCTGCAATAAATGTAGCAGTGTGTAACATAGAGAAAGTATCTTAATCCTCTTTAACATTTATTGATATATATGCATTTCAGAAAACCAAAGTGAAGCCAACGTGTGCCAAATGACAGGGAAAAAATATGTTATTGTAGATGAATGCAGACATTGTACACCTTTTGAAATGGTGGGTAGTTATCTTAGTGTATTTAATGCAGTTTAATTATTGTGAAATATATATTTTATGTTATGCAAAACTTTTTCGTTGGATATTCATATGGTGCTGCTAACACATTAAATTAGCTTGATTTTAATCAAGATGTTATGCCACCTGTACTCTTATCTTTAATGTATATTTTATGATATAATTAATCATTATTGATTCAGAAGCACAAAGTCGAGTGTCAACAGACAGGATATTATGAAAAAGTCAAATGTGGTGGAAAAGAAAAATACCACAGGTAATTTTTTTTTTTTTTTTTTTTTTTTTTTTTTTGGAAGAGGTTATAAAAATATACGTCTAGGTAGAACCTATAAAATGTAGTTTATGGACATGCAGGAATTTTATGTAAATACTGATGGTTCAGTAGAAGAGAATTTTAATGATATTGAGAACACATTTTTTCCCTGATTAGTTGAGGTCTAAGACAACATTTTACAAAAATTCTAGTTTCTTTTATTAGCAGTGTTTGACATTAAGATTTTGTTGCTTGACAATAACAATATCTTATTGGTTCTCTTATTGCAGTTGTCCAAAAATCCACTGGATGGAAGAGAGGGATTACTGGGTGTTTGAGGGGGTCTCCCTCACAGTGGGACTTGTTTCATATGGTGTAGTGCATATACGACGGAAAAGATTAGATCGATTACTTATGGAAAAAGTGAACAAACAGATAGCTTCTGGTGTCTGATGAAAAGAAACATTTTCTTCAAAGCTTTCTTCGGGCACAGAAATTTTGGGGGAGGGTGGGGGTAAATTTAATTTATTAGTTATTTATTGGATTCCATGGTGGATTATAAATGGGAGGTAACTGTTTACTAAAGCTTGATTGAAACATGTTCTGTACACTGTTCAAAAAGCTAGAACTCTGCTTCACAAGTGGGATATTAAAGACGGTGTCTGTGCTCTTAAATTCTTAGCTTGTTTTGAATAATTATCAGTGTGTTAAGAGATTGTTAAGTATTTTAAGCTAATGGTGAATGGCAAAAGCAGTTTTTATGGTGCAATTTTTTCATTTTAACTGATGATGAAAAGCAGGTGTTTGTTCTTCTCATTGGCCGGTGAAATCTCAATATCTTCTTCTCACATCTATGTATGTAATATTACCAGTGTAAATATATTTTATATTTATACATGTGCTTTATCTTGGAACATTTTTACCGTCTTCTGAGTTATTGCCTCATTATCTTCTTGTGAAAGAAGTAACAGGCTTGTATGAAAAGAAGTGTGCTATTAAAAAAAATCCCATCTGATCCGTGCTTGGGCTCCAGTTATAGTGACACTGACATTTGACATCAGGTGCATGTCACACTTTATTTATTGTAGAGTACATCACCCTATGCTGATGCAAGTCCCTGTAATTCTTTTACTCAAAGAATGCAATTAATACAGTTATACATTTATATAAGCAAAAAAAAAAAAAAAAGATTCAGGTGCTTGACACTTGTTTATTTTTTAAATTGTATGACAAATGTAGAAAAGAAAAAATTAACGTCAAATTAACATTTCACAAGAGTTCTCATCATAGTGATATATGCAAACAAAGCATATGTTGAGCAGCATTTTATTGAGATAAATGAAAAGATCAAAATCTGCTATTTATTGAGAATGAACTTGAACTTTAGAGCATTCAGCACTCGAGTCCATTTTGACTGGAAGATGTTTCAAGTATTTTAAAATGGCCAGTTATCATACAAGACTTTTTTCTAGTACTTTTTAAAAGTTATGCATCACAGTTGGCCAACATACTTGTAACTAAACAAGTTACTTGTTTGAAACGATAGAAATCAGATTTTTCTACAACCCACAGTGCGTAGAACCTCTGACCTGCAGAGGATAGCAGATTATAAATTAATGAAATAATCTCCAGTGCTGACAAAGACAAACACATGTCATCAGGAAATATATGGAAACAAGTAATCCCATTTTCTTTTCCATATCTATTCCACCAATATATTTCATGAAACTAACAAAAAAAATTGTTTGGAAAATAATTGCACTGACAACATCAGTAGTGTCTGATGTGGGTCATTCCACAAAAAAAGTGCACATTCTAGTCACATCAATAACACACATCTTTTCTTTACAGAGAAAGAGAACTTAAGACTATTTCACTTTAAATACTACTGATTCCTTCCATATTAGAGTGCACTGCAGTATAAAACAAGAATAATGGGGCACCTGCCACAAGGCAAAATTCTTCAAATATTACACAAAATGTGTGTCACCGATGTGACTCAAATGCTCACTTTTTTGTGTGATATCACCCCAGTCAACATACACTGTACTGTTACAGTATTAACCCTATGCTTTGAAGTATCTAAGCACCACTAATCTGCGTCTCCCATCACTTTCCAGAACCACCTCTTTCTTTTGTTGTCTTGACATTAACTGATGATGATCGGGGTCTCTCAGCCCTAAAAAAATAAATATTATATTTTTAATAGAAGGGAGTGATGTACAGTCATTTCAGGTAACTGACGCAATATATACTATTCTCTTTATAAGTTTGTGAGACACAAAAGCAGCCATTTTTAAAAAATTGGGAAGTTTTGAAATGACAGAAGTTCCACTTGAAGAAAATTAAATACAACTCACTGTTGCACACTTGCCACCTCTATGTCTCCATCTGTTGTATTGATTGACACAGGAATGTCAAGTGTATTAGTTCTCTGCAGCTTGTTGTACATACCAGGGTTCCGATTAATAGCTTCCCTGATAATAAAAAAAGTAATGGTATAAATAATAATGGAATACAGTAAACTGAGGAATCTCCTGTAGTAGCTCCCTACAGAGTGGGTACAATGCCATCTGTGCATGTGTAGATTTAATTGCTACCATCTGGCCAAAAGTTACAGAGTGGCTTTTTGAAAAATTTTGTATGATATCTGCCACCCTTGTACTGATTTTGTAAACAATATCATAATGGATATGTAAATGGTCAAGTTTATATTGAAGAAAGTTCAGTGTATCACCTTGAATGAATTTCTAATATTGAAGTCATCTCTCTCTCTCTCTCTCTCTCTCTCTCTCTCTCTCAGGGCATGTTCAGAACCAGTTGATCCATAGACTAAGTAATCCACAGATCAAATATGGTGCAAATTTTAAAATGGATTCCTGCCTCCCACACACCATTCCTGCAGGGGCAGAGCAATTATATCTCATTTGATCCATGGAATAGTTAGTTCTGGGATCAACTGGTTCTGAACAGGCCCATAGTAATAATATTCAAAACAACCATACTTACTTTCTTTGGTGCTCATAGTGCAACTGCTGCTTCATGAACATGGAATTTTTCAATAGGTCTTGGATATTTTGGAAGTGAGTAGCACTATTATGGATCACTTTCACTGCACTGCAAGATATTGGGTATCATATATTGTACGTGGACAGGGAGATATGTTGTCACAATAAGGAGAGTTCAGTTTCTTTTCAAATATTAAAGTGACATGTATTCAAACATTCAATCCTAAGAAGGTACAGATAACTAAAACAGAATGAAATAAAAATAAACATTCCATACATATATATCATTAAGTGTAGGACAATATCTTCTGTAAAGACCCCCCCCCCAAAAAAAAAATAAATAAATAAATAAATAAATAAATGAAAAATAATAAAAAAAAAAGAAAGAAAAAAAGGCTGCTGTGTAGCTGATGCTTACTGCGTGTCATAATCAGCATCAAAGCTGGAACCCTGCACCTTATCCTGTAGATCCTGAACTTCATGCTAAAACCATTGAAAATTAGGATGAAAAACACTTTCTCTTTCAGTGTTGCGCCACATTTATTATTACATCTACAATCTGTGACATAAGTCAAAAGAAGATAAGATTTTGAGCAACATTTCATCACAATAATGTTTATTTGCAACTAAAAATAGTTGGATTGTACAATAAAGTATAAATAACTTTAGCATAAATAATCTGTGGTTACTTTCTGGAAATAGCAAAGTATCATCAAATGTGCAAAATATGTGGCCAATTATTTTCTGAAGACAGTTTCTCACCCTCTTCTCCACCAACTGTGGCAATGTTTTCCTAACATGCTCCTGTATTCTGAACAATGCCAATGATGGTTCATTGGCCACGACCTGGATGTTCTCTGAAAACTTCTCTGTTACTGAAAAATGAAAGACATAAGCACAGCACTTATCTTAGTACAGTATAACCAAGGGCATGGTGCATTCCAGGGAAAATGTAGTTTGTCACTTGATCTGTATACATGCCTTTTACCTCTTTATGTATTTTTTGGCTCTGTTGTTAAATATCATAGATGCATATGTATACTACATTGTAGTAGGTCTAATGGTTTAACAAAGCTCTTGTTTACTTAATTTGTAAGTAATTACTTCACAAAGCACGCCCATGTAAGATTACAAATTTTTATGCCAAGACCAAATCTCTCTAGTCTATGCTAACTAGAACCACTGGATACCAATATTTGGGTAACTCATTATTTATCTGTCTAATTAATCCACTGATATAGTCCATCTCAATTTTTACAACACTAACCTCTCTTGGACTTCTGTAACAGCTCTGGATTTACATCGTCACCGAAGCGAGGATCAACTGCAATAGATTACAGAATCATTATGATACATGTACTGACATAGTCTGTATGTCAAGTGAACAGTCGTCTGCATGTCGTTCACAGGAACAGGACGGCATTTGTGAACTGTACATGCAAGAAGACAAGTTCTAAACAGCGTACTTAGAACTGATACGCAGTTTTTACTCTCTAATTAACGTTTTTTAACTCACTGCAGTGCTGACACTAAAGACAAAGAAAATGTACAGTATATTTTAGAAAGGTAAATGCTAAACAGAACTTGGACTGAGCGATACTGCTAGCATTACAGTAGTAATGCAATGGTAATGGAGGCCAATTATTTGGTATACGATGAACTCGGCGAGTGACTTTAAACACTGCCGAAAAAGGAAGCACCTTTTCAAAAATGTCGGCCTTATTGGTATCCACCTACCTTGCATTGCACTTCGCTGTACTGTCGAGTATCTTATCCCGTAATCCATTAATCGATTACATTTGGGGAACTTGTATCTGACATTGGTCTCGTTTCCATCACTCACTGATCTCAACTAACACAATCATCCGGCCCACCTAGCACATTCCTAATTTACGGTAGTTCACATGTGTATTATATTGTCAATTACCCATGTATGTTATATATCAAGTGGTATAATGTCCCAGAATCCACTTATCATCAGTTCTTTAAGCACCAAAATAATACTGCTTCAATTCACAGTGTGAAAGAAAAAACAGCTGCTGTGTCTTGTAATTTCTTTATTTTTTCTTAATATCATACATGCAGATCCTCCATAATTTCAACCACTAAATATATTCAAACACAAGACTCAAAACGCTAGCTACCATATTATGATTGCAACTGGTCCTAGAGGGTGAAATGTTGATGTAAACAAATTCAACAATACATTCATCATCATCATCATCATCACGTGTCAAGCCAACAATACATTACATAACTTAATTGAATGAAAAAATATATACAACCAAAATTATGCCCTTTTTTAAACTAAGCATGAAGACAAAAAATTCAGTCTCCAAAGTCAGGAATGTCACTATATGAATATCCCTGATATCCCTGGTAGGCATAAAACGCTAGCCTGACATGGTAAGATCCAGGTATAAACATGAGCAGTCCCAGGATTAGAACAGGCCATGTTCTATCTGCATACTGAAAAAATGAGACAGAAACTTCATAATTTGGTGTCATTTTTACTATTTTCTTACATAAATATATGATAAACTATTAAAGGGCCATGAAGGCTTTTCAAATAAATGATTATTTTTGCAAATTCTGCCCTGTCACTAGGCAACAATTCCTCAATCAATTGATTAGTCTATCAAAAACTATTGAAAATGACTATCATAGCATCTGGTGTTTTAATTGCCAAAGTTACCTTTACCTTCTGATCAATTAAAGTTCCACTTAGAAGTAATGCACCAATGGTTAAAAGAATACTCCCCACTACAAAGAGCACAACAGCAAGACTAATGGCTTTCCATGGAACTTTGGGAGGGGGTCTCACAAACTGGAATAAAAGATTAAAATATTAACTTGCAGCCACTTGGAGAATTCATCATAAAACAGTAGCTAGAAAATATCATTGCAGCAATTTTGACTAAGCACAGGTATGGTTCACAAACCTCTGCAGTCAGAATATTCATGGTATGTTATGTATTAATTCTACAATTAAACAGGGATGAGAATGCCATTTAGAGAAAAAGTCAGAAATTATGGCATGGAGCTTAGTGAATCACCTTGGCAAATGATATTCTTTGCCCCAAAAAGTCAGAAATTTGCTGATAGTTGTAAAAAAACACATCACAAATAAAGGTGGGGTAAAAACCTTTGGTTCAGTGTATCTAATAGGGTGTTGGCCATATTAATTCAGTCTAATACTCAGTATTTCAATATTAAACATTCCTCTTAACAGGGGAATAATTAGAGATAAGACAAATTCCTGACTGAACTGCTACCCTGAAGAAGTGAGAAAAATTCTGCGTTTTCAATTTGTAAATAAAACATCTTTAAGTAAAAGCTGGTTTAAAATAACTGGGGATATGTCCAGCACTCGTGTAAAATACCCTCTTCCCAAAGAAAAATATTGTATGTCCATGTTTCCATTTAATAACATTAAGACTGAAGAGTGATATGCAAGTCTTCGATTACCTGCAAGTCTATAAAGCCATCATCTGAGCTCTTTGTCAACCTGTGGTACTGTGCTGACGAATTATTTACAACCATCCGCGTAGGCATCTTTTCACAGAAAGGCTAAAATAATCTGAAACATATGAATGCATAAGCAATCTATTGAATAATTAAAGAAATATACCAACAGCCAATAATATGTTTCAGCTAAACATATTTGAAAAAGACTGTGCATATAAACAGACATACTTTTTTCATATTAAGTACAACAGTTACATGTATGATGTAGCCTAGCTACAATTTTAGTTACTCTCCCAATATAAACAGTCTCGAATAAGTTTCACTTTCAGTAAAACATCTCAGTAATAACACTGAAGCCCAAAACTAATTCCAGATCTAGTTAGTCTTAAATGCAACAGATTCCATGGCCTGTTGATGGTATATTATTTAAGAATGCTATCAAGAATTTATTAAAATTCAGTTCCTTTAGGGGGAATAAATTGAAGCCTTGAATATTTAACAGAGGCTGAATAAATAAACGAGATATCAATACGGATGCAAACAGGTTGCGTTACCTTAATCATATATGGGATCATCTCAGTGTAAAAATGAATTTACTCTAACCTTTCATTCAATACTGTTAGACCTATGCACATTTAGAGAGAACTAAGGAAAACATTTTCATCGACTTCCTTGCTTCACCTGCTGGCTAAAATGATTTTTATTTACATCCGGTGTCACTGCATTCAAGACAGGCTAATCCAATGTGTTAGCGATGTATTGAACATTGGTAATTTCATTCGTCCTTTTTAGAGAGAATTGTACTTGAGATGTGTTTTCCAGATATAAATAATGACAAAATTTGTTCGCACACTTTGCTGATAACTTGCACGTGAACACGTCAGAAATAACGCCATTGCTGTAGAGAAGACTAATAGCGCATCTGAGACGTCAAAACACAAGCAGCCTCAGAAAAAACATGGACATAATAATTATGTCCATGGAAAAAAGCACCATCAACATGTTATTAAACTATTACCACACACATATTGTTCCCGAGGAATAAGTAATAGGATCATTAAGTGGGACAATATAACAAATAATCGATTGTGCTCAAATGAAAATCATGAAATCAAATCGAACATAAGAAACGTTTTCTTGATGCATATTCACCTCATCATAGGCCTACAGTAGACCCCTACCTATTACACTCATACCGTTTATTTGGTCAGCGCGTCTTTCTCCATTTTAGTTGGATCATAGTTTTGATAAATCATTATAACGCCCTATTTTATGTAAAGGTTATATCAAGAAATTGGCTGCGCGAAATTGCAGCTCAACCTGGTACATATACTTGATCTTTTTAATCTATATTCACTGACTGGCGTGCAGTGTTCACCGTTCCAAAACTAAATGCAGACTCTGAGCGTTAGAACTTTATATATGGAAAAAAAATTAATTTCCTGGAAATTCCAATGCTTTTGTTATTTATGACTAATATATAATATAAACATCCGTGAACTTTTTGGGGGTTCTGGGTTTTTAGGCCTATATTTGATTAATAGAGTTTATTAATAGCTCGTATTTTTTACATTTTTTTGGAAGCATAAATTTCAAGGAAAAAAAATAAAACACTAACACGCACTGAACGCCTTAAAACTGAATAGAGAATGTTTCTATGCCGAAACTGAAAAACTTGCAGCAGTTAGCCTAATTTTTTAATTTCTTGAAATTTATCAAGATCTACCCTTTGAAAATACAAATAAATATTTTGTACGAGAATCATCAATGTTCTATATATAACCTTTGAATAAATAAATTAGATGCGAGATCTCTAAAAGATCAATACCATGACACAGGAAACCAGTCCTTTGCCGCTCTTTTCATAAAACACTACATAATAGATGTTTAGTTCCGAATTGCAGAAAAAAGATCTCTGCAGGGATGAAATGTTATTGAATTAATCAGTTAAGATATATTCTTATACTTAAGATTAATAATACTCAGGAATTAGTATTGATATCTTCGCGTTGTGGAAGTACACTAAAGTCGTTACTGGATCTATTTTAAAATAAACGAACGGTAAAATCCTTTAACATCAGTCAGTTACAAGTGAATCCTGGCCAATGACCCCATAAGAAGCTTCTTTATCAGAAAATAACTTTAGATTAACGGCCACAAATTAAGTTTCAGGATTGGCTTGTGATAAAGTGAGGCCAGGGAACAAAGATCAACGCGAACTCTTATCCTCACATAAATTGTTAAAGGTAATGGGGGCAAAACATCAGATTTCAAATCCAGAGAAAGTATCCGTGTAATGGCGATCTCCAGTGAGTTATGTTAGCAGCGACAATTTCAAAGGTAAAGGGGACAAATTGTTGGTGCAAAATAATGGATTCTGATATTTTTGTCAAGTGCCTAACCAGAGCTACAGGTGTGCCAGCGTCTTCTTTTTCATATCTCCCTGTGTGTGCACACGTTTGGAAATTGTTTGTGTCGTTTCTGAATCCCGGGCTAGCAAGTGCCCTTCCTACATTCATCTCTTTCCTTTATCTAAAACAATGAACCCAAACGCGTTTTCTGGAAAGATTCACTTTTGTTTGGTCTGAGCAAAATTCAATGCCGTCATCTGCAGTTAGGACTCTGTGCGATCTCTTTTTTTTTGGATTTTTAACAGCTAATATATATTATTGGTTATTCAAATCCTATAGTGTCGATCAATCCAAAGTTCGTTTTTAGAGATAAATACTAAGTAAAAGAATGTTTCAGTATTCAGTGATTTTAGACTTAGTACATTCGCTCTACAAATAGCATGGCAAAATATATTAATCTTCTCTACAGAAACCAAATACTGCAGCCGATGTATAATGAATTATGAATACGGGCAGCTCTACAATAGTAGATTATATGAGTCACTTGCACGCCATATTTGTTCAATTTTTATGATAAAATATGCTTTATGATTATTGCATGTGTGAAATTATGTAATTTAGCACGTGTTGAAACCTTGTATATCTATAATTTCAAGGTCTGTAAAACATTTATTTCCATTTGTTTACTAAATTGTATATAAGCCGACAAAGGTTAAAAAATCTTGCATGGAAGTGGAGCAAAAAGAGAGATCACTTTAATCCTGAATTTTTAAAATTATTGGACGTGTTATGACAGTGTTTGGCAGATGTGGAGCAAATGATACAAACATGTTTTCATTTTTGTAAAAATATTAAGATATATATAAATTGTTGTGTTATTGACTTGTATAGATAATAGCTGATAAATATTTTTTTTTGGGGGGGGGGGGGGGTAATAATTTAAAAGGAAAGAAAATGAATTAACAACCATTTTGAAAACAAAGGTCATTCGAAAAGTGAAGAACTTTCTGGTGATTCTTAACCAACACATCTTTAAACTATATAAATTTGAAGTATGTCAAACAGCTCCAATATTAACAAATGATATCTGTCCTTTATTGTTTGCCACTTCTTATTTTTACAACATTTTCTGTCAAAACAGTATTGCCCTGATCTTCTGATCATACACAGATATTTGACTGATTGCCTCTGCATTGCAGGGCGTACTAAAAGCAGTTGCTATACAAACATGACATTTGAACATTTCACTAACTTGTTGTTATACAGCTATATTATTATAACATTCTCACAACAAAAGAGCACACTTTTCTATAATACATGGTTAAATACATATTTCCTATCTAGGTACGTA
This sequence comes from Lingula anatina, assembly GCF_051362555.1. NCBI lineage: Eukaryota > Metazoa > Brachiopoda > Lingulata > Lingulida > Lingulidae > Lingula > Lingula anatina. The sequence goes on along the minus strand of NC_141767.1, from coordinate 68,859,986 downwards.
GTGTATGAATTAGAGCTTTCACCGTTACACTGTAACAGGTGGCTTTACATAACATTTATTGAAATTCAGACTATAAGATATACAAACCCCACTAATTTACAAAGTAGTTATATGAAAACTATTAATCTCTCACTGGATACCATCCACTGTTTTGCCAAAAAGCAGTAGTAAAAATTTTGTTGTGTGCAACTTGGTTCTCAGTTCATGGTAACAGACAGGCCTGCTAGGGAAACAATATCTGCAGATGAAGTCCTGATCATATTTACTTTCACTGGATCCAGGGCCACAGGTCCTCTCCTTGTGAAGTCCCCCACCCAGGTACCAGTTACTAACTACAATACAATGCAATCTGCAGGTGTAGCACCAAGCCAAAGCTACTGGTTAGAATGGCTTTGCTGTTTACCAAGTCTGCCTACAGCCACTTTCTTTTTTACAAAAAATAGGGTTACACTGTTTGAGAGAAATGGTGAATTCCTGCCCCTTTAGAAAACTGACCTGGTGATTTGGTATGGATAGATACTCACAACCCCATCAAGACATGTGGAGCATAGATTGGTTACAAATATTTAAAATTAGATTATGTGCACTATGTTCATATCAATATATTCTTTACGACCATACTTTACTTCTCAACTCTCAAATAAAAACAACAGCAACAGAATGTCTCGTAAAATGAAAGTGTGGAAGAATTGTCTACATAAAAGCAGCACCTGAATTTAAAAACCTTAGCAAAATAAAACAGTGCCCATTTAAAATGGCATATTATTCAAGACTGTTACAGACTCTTATCTCTACATTTTAAATATCAAATTCAATTTTTAAAGTAATAATAGAGTTATATTTAAGCTGAAAACCAAAGTTACGCTATTGGAATCATGAGTTGCCTTTGATAAACAAGAAATCATACTCAAGTGCACAGTTTACAAATAAAGTACGACAGTCTTTTTTTTTTTTACAAATAAGGTATCATAGACAGCTTTTTAAATATCAAACATTGCTTCCTGTGTGTAAAATAAAATCTAACATTCACCCCCATGTAGTTTATTTAGCAGTATCTGTGGTTACAAGCTGCACACAGACCAGTCATCTACAACTGTCCTGTGCATTATCTACTACTGTAAAAATGACCCGTGTTCTCTAGTACTACACAGCAGGATGTACAAAAGGCATATCGCTATTCAATACCCCAGGTGCATGTGATGAGAATTGATAAGAGACCTGTCAGTGTTATTCAATTACTCTAATCAGCAGCAAGAACATTGATCTGTTTTTTCCCTACCGTTGCTGCATCCAGGCAGCACACCAAAAGTGCTTGGCTAATACTGCCTATGGCGTGTGCATCTGCCGCTAACATACAGCTGAGAGGAAGTGGCTAGAGAACAGCAAAGCAGTACAGTTTTAACATTGATTTGCTACATGTAGAGGTATATATAGTTCGATATATATCTATACATTACTCATTATATTTACATGTGAATTACCCTAACCCCGATTTCTTTTTTTTTTTTTTCAACTTTAAAAAAATCAACGTTGTAGTTTTCCTGGTGGGCATCTGGGGATATTATTTGTAAGTTACCTTTGCGGTCTCTGATCTAAATATTTCCACATGTACTATGCAGTCAAAAAATCAACACATGCAAAAACAACAGCATGTTACCAATCCCTTCAACTGAAGAAACTTCCTCCAAATTTTGAAGCAGAAATGGAAATCAAGTTTTAAAATGGCACCTCATCTTATTGGGATAATCCTCCCCATGAAGAAGCTGCACTACAAAATTGGCAGATATCACAAAATTTTTCAATCTTATGCATGTTAGTTATGTATACAAAAATTTCATCCAGATCCTAAATTTAAATCTTCACAGACTTGGGTGAATTTAGCCAAGGTCCACCATGCTGTGCAGAATGCTGTCTTTATACCCATGCCTCACTCTCATTTCATCTGAATAAATATTGAATTGCATTATGTTTGTCTGTCTTCATTAAAGCTGTCGCGAAGTCCAATATAAGTGCTGAAACCCCTCCTGATTCCATCGACCGCCATGAGTGTACAACCAGTCAGTGTGCTATGTACAGTGGTCACTTCGTGGCTGCTGGGGTCACTGGTCACTTTACTGGGCCTGTTGATATCCTGTCTGATAGCCTGGAAATAATCACACAACAACCATGAAAAAGGATTCTTAATAATAAAATATCAAATGCAAAGCATGTCTATTAACAAAGACTAGCACGGTCCAATTAAATCTTAACTTAAAAGCTACTTGTTTGCTTCTGTTTCGTAAGTTGTTCTGGAATTGCATGTTTTAACAAAAAATACCCAATAATACTTAGGTTTGAGATTCATTGGCAAAGCAGACATGTCCGCATAAATAATGATAATAATAAAATATTGAAATTACAGCATGAAAAAAGTAAAGATATTGCTACATATTGCTGCCTGATGGTGTCAAGTTCTATGTACTATTTAAAATACACAATAACATATAAAAAAGAGAAAAAAGAAAAAAGTTTATATAGTGAAAAAATGGGAATAAATATTATGTGGTCTTACCTTAGCAGTATTAACCTTACACATTTTAGGAAATACTTCCTAGAACCTATTTACTGACTGAGAGTGACTTTTTCTTTTTAGTCAAATTTATATGGCTAAAAAATCTAATGTAAGCACTATCATTAGCCTACAACACTCACCTACACAAAGTCTTTGTCTTTATTGATCTGGGTAAAATGAACAAAAGAAAAAATGTCAATAGCTGTACCTCCATGGCTGATTACGATTAGTAGCAGCTCCTAGTTTATTATGCTTTGCTAATAGTAGGTGAATAACTGACAAAAAGCCTACCTTTGACCTAGGTGGTTATGGGATGCATTGTAGGGAATGTTAAGGAGTCAAAATTCATAAAGAAAAAGAAGATAAAACTAAGTGAAATGACAAAAGTTACCTTCTCTTTCGGCTGTTAGGTTCTCAAAACATAGGCTCAAAATGTGAAAGAAGTAAATTCATCAATTTTGTATGGTTAGTTGTCTGTTTTTCATCATTTTTTTAAATAGAAAAATAGTTACCTATATGATAGGTATCCAGAGCTCAACTAAATTTACAACAGAAAAAATGGAATGCAACTTTAGTAAAATGATGATTAGTAGGCTAATATAGAAACATGCATCAAACAGAGATGATCTAATAACAGAGTGATACTGCAGATGAACATCCAAATGACCAAGTGTAAAACATGCTGATAATTGCTCTAATGAGAATAATAAAACGTAGCTCGCAAACAGCTGTTGAATTAAACACTTTTCTGTCCGACTTCGTATATAGAGCAATTTAGCTTCCTACCCATTCACCACAGACATTTTAGAAGTGTATACAGTTTTTCCCTTTCCATGAAATGGCAATTCTAAGAGGATCCCTTAGTCATGTCACTGTTTTTAATAATACATTTGTCTAATTTTATTTCATAGATAAATGAACCTATATCATCCACTTTTATCTTGTGTAAAATATTCAGTGATGGTAAAGATGGAGTCTGACTCTTGAACAATAAGACATTTTGACAAAATATCAGTTTTTCTTAATCCTTTGATTGAAATTTGAAATCAATTTAGAATCAAGCTTGGAAAAATGTTGCTTGCACAGCAAAGCTATAATTTAAAGCTCTGTGAAATCAAATATAAACTCTCGATATGGAAAACAGTGGCTTGGCATTGGTTAGACATTGATAGTGCTTGTAAAAAAATCCTATTAGCATAAGCAAGGTCAGTAATTTTTTCTTTCTAATTCTTCTAAGTATAGGTATGGTCAGCACAGAGATTAGGTATTAGTCAATTAAGTTAGGCTTCAGACGCTGCTGCTTTGCTTGGCTTCAAACTGATCTATATGCTGGCAGAAAACATATTACTTAGAGCAATAGCTCTCTATGTGAACATGAAACATGCGTTAACTCTTGAAAGAGATCAATGAATTTGCTGTTATACATCATTTTAGCAACAAACTGTTTTATCAGGATTGCATGCACGACTTCAACATTAAAACCTTCTGGGTCTGCTGAGAGATAGAACATTTGCCAATTCTCAAACTGATAAAATACAATTTGATACTCGAGTGCCCCCCCCCCCCAACTCATTGATAACACTACCGTACCAACAGATACAGTGATTCAAGAAAAGCAACAGCAATTCAATTAAGATACTTCAGGGTGTGGACAAAATGTAGAAATATTAACAGATCTTTGAACATTTTGTCAACATATCAAATCATTATCAAACTGTAAAACAACTTTCAAACTAATTTAAAAACCAGGTTTGCATGTTTCTTTCTTTAAAAGCTTACTTGGCTAGGCTCTATGGTAAAAAGCATGAATTCAAAGCTAGGTGCACCTAAATCTATGTCAAGGTCTTTATCTCAAGTATGTTAGGTGTCTAAAATATGTACTATTCAAAGCAGAAATTTGTATTATGCCACACATCTTTTTCTAAAATTCACTGCTATACAGTAAAATTCTGAGTGAAAAACATTAAACATCAAGAATTTGATACTTTTCAATAATTTCAATGCATAATCATAGATTACATATTTTATCTTAGGGACCTTAGAATATACAATGATCAAAATGTGGAATGCTCAGTAAAGCAAAGAGCAAAACTTGCATATCATGCTGCTTATCAAGAAAATTTGAAAAAAAAAAAAAAAGCAACGTGAAAGGCTGAATCACTTGAAAATAAACTTTGAAACTTATTGTAGAGATACTCTGTGGAAGCATAATCATGGTCAATACATAGATGTATTAAAGGCAACTGCTTCAACATGTCCAAGTAAAACTGGTTACTTTTACACAACTGCAATTACAACCCCAGTAATACAATTTGAAAAATTCTTTTTTTTCCATTAATCCCACACTCTGTCCAACTTTGAAATACTGCCATTTCAGATTCTAGGGATAAGACATATTGACCATGATGTAGCTGATATTTCTGACCAGTGTAGGCAGTACACTATGCTTACCTTGCTGCATAGGGTAACCCCCCATCCCCATCATCTGCTGTTGTCCATTATACTGCTGACCACCAGGTGCCCCGCCCATTGGCATCTGGCCATAGCTTCCCTGGACACACCCTTGCATCCTACAATAAATACAATATATTACATTGTATCTTATACACCAGCATGTACTGGTGAAAATGTACATATGGATATAATGTGGTATTAGATTACAATTCAAAACAATAAACTATGACGTGATAACTTTAAAATAAACCATAAAATTAGGAATGATCTTGTGTATTCAACTTTTCTTTATGAACAATAAGTAAATAAAATATATATAATAAAAATTTTATTTACACAATGTCATGCAATTCCGGAAAAGGTTGAAAGATATTTATTAATGTCAATTTTAGAAAACTTTTTTTAAATTGATAAATATATCATGGGAGTCACCTGCTAGGAGCATATAAAGTATCTTGAAAATTATGATGTGATTATAATACTGCAGGCCATATATTGTGTTTGTGCTATGGAAACCACTTTTACGTGACATCCCGTGAAAAGATGCATTAATAATTAATATCCCATTACTAAATACAAAATAATTCAAAACCAGCATCATTTGCCATGCAGAAATTCCCTTTTTTATGCTATTTTCACCTTCATGCCCTTAACAATACAGAATTCTAATGCAGCACCCAATACAAATCACGAGTTCATATTCTAAACTGCCAGCTGTCACTAAGTATACTAAGACTGGGTTCTCATACCTAGATCGATCCAACAGGATCGGCCCATCTCCAAGGGGTTTCTCGCTAAATTGACTTTCAGCTTAAGTGGCTTAGATGTCTGGCACTACTACTGAAGCTGCTAAACGATAACTAATTATCCCCAACAGCTTCAGCAGGCATGACAGACATCTAAGCCGCTTAAAATGATAGCAATTTAGCGAGAATCCCCTTGAAGATAGATCGATCCACAGTTAGTACGATAGGCTCTAGGAATGGTCCCTAACACAAGCCTCCCCTTATACACAGAAACAGGACAACACATCTATAAAACATACCCATAATTTCCATACCCATATCCATATTGTGCATTCTGCATGTAATTGCCAGGCATCTGACTGTACTGCTGTGGATAGCCCATGTAGTAGCCCATCTGGTTGTAGTAGTTCCCAAACCCCTGACCCCCAGGACCTCCAGCAGGGGCATTGGCATACTGAGAACACATTTGAAATATTAGTGACATAATAGTGATTTACAATACATAGGCTACATCAAGATGACACAATTCTATTATTATCAAATGTAAAAATACTGTAGTCTAAAGTTTCATTAAATTAGTCGATTAAACAGAAAGCCGTGTGTGATTTATTGAAATAAATTTTAAGACCAGAGAGCGATTAGCGGACTTGCTAACTTGGGCTTCATAAATTTGATAGTTTTTCTTGTTAACCTCCAGCAGAAAAATGACTAGAAATGATCATTTATGCCATTCCCAGGGCCCAGATTGTGGAGTTTTCCCCCTGGGGTTGTTTACCTGTTGTGAGGCTGCTGGGTTTGGCCCTTCATTGGACTCTTTCCCCCAGGAGCACTTCACTTGACACCCGTTAACATCCGTCCCATGCACTGACACTATGGCATTGGTTGCAGCTTCTTTATTATTATACCTGTAGTATAAAAAAATAAGAAAAAAAAATAAAAAGAAAAAAGAATCAGAAAAAATTTAAAGCATATAGAAAATGTTTTCTTTTTCACTTGTGATTTTAAGTCATTTCAGGAATTATTCAATATAATTAAGAAGTTATCAATATTACTTACCTTATGAAAGCATAACCTTTATCTTTGAATATCCTAATTTCTTCTATTTGACCAAATTGAATAAAATGTTGTTGAACTAATTCCTCTGAAAAATGTGAAAAACAAAGCTTTTAAATTAAGTGTACAAGTGTAACATGACATAAATAACAAAACTTCCTATCAAAAATTCAGTTGAAAGTGAATGTTCGCACTAAAATCAATCTTTGAAATTCTCACTGAGAAGATGGTACTTACGTGAGAGACCATTGTTGATGCCACCACAGTAGACTGTACAGTTAGTAGGACTGGACTGGTTATATACCTCATCATAACTTAACTTTTGGACAGCTGGCAAAAGGAAAATATATAAGCATTGTTTTATACATGCAGAAGTAATTCACAGGTATTCTTTTATATAAGATCTTGATGTTAGAATTAAGATGGCTCTTTAAACATTCTTGAGAGATGAATACTGAAAAATATGCTATCAAATTATCACCAAGAATATGCAAGAAATTATACTAAATACTCTATTCTTGTACAATGTGTTATGGAAAAAAAAAAGCTATACAAAGTCCAGAAAGAAGCAAAGATATAATTGTAAAAGTTCTCCTATTTGAATTGGCATAAAAAGACTGAACCATGCAAATATATAAATGCACCAACTCATGCAATATAAATGATTAATTCAAAATTACAAATAAGATATCTTCAAGTACAAATACATTACGTCCAAAATTACAGATTGAAAACATGAAAGCAAAAATGGAAGATTTGCCACATAAACCCAGTGCAGAGTGAACTTGGCCAACATCAGGAATGCTGGGCATGGTTATTAAAAACCAAGGAATTCAGCATATCCAAATACACCAAGATATTACAAAAGCACTTAAAATAGACGCCACAGCTATTATCTGGGTCAAACTGGCTAAAAAAACATATTGCCAATTTGGCATCATTTTTTGTTGAATAATTATTTTGTCCAACCAGCATAGGTCGTATACTGGAGAAAAACAAATATGACAGAGTGAGCTTAAATTATACTGAAATGCACACTTAAAATGTAAAATAAAAATAAACGTAACCAACAATAAACAAAACATGCACATGATCTCTATTTCATACACCTCTAATAATAATTCAAAAAACACAAAAAAGATATATATATATATATATAAATCCATTTTCTGTGAAAGCCAAGCTTAGATGCAGAATTAGGACATAAGCCACATGTGAATGAGACATTGTCCAAAAAGTTTTCCAATGAGGTGCTTACGTGGTATCTTGAAATAGACTCCATGGGATGTCAAGTCGACATTCAAAAAATTTCCCCAAGGTTTCTCTTTTTTTCTTTTCTTTTTTTTCTACATTTAGCATATGTAATCTAAAAAAGTGGCAATTGGCTTGTGTACTTAGGGAACCTAAAGTAAGTACTCAGCTGACATAAAATTTTGAGAAATTACCCCCATACATTAAATATGAAGGAAGATATCGATTCTTAATGCATCTTTTTCATGTTAATCAAACCAGTTTAGTGCAAGTAGTCAAAAGGCAAATTGACCTCCTTTGACATTTCTCCCCCTTCCAAACAGTTTTGGTCAATTTACCATCACAAAATGATCCCATCACTGTCTTCCAGTCAACTTATAAATATCCATACGCACGACTACAAACGCGTGTCAATGTCCCCGCTGGATTTACAAGCAAGCCATATTTCCACTTAAGTCCCCAAACACTTCCTTTTGGGTCTTTTCTATCAATATTTCACTTTATCATTTTCCCCAACTTTCCAATTCTTTTTAAGTTGTTCTTGTACTGTGTTTGAAAATAATTTCTTGTATTGGGGTTTTTTTTTTTTTTTTTTTTTTGAACTTGGGAAAATTTTTGTCATGCTTGTAAAGGAGAAGTAAAAGTGAAATATACCGCTCATTGGATGTGGGGTTCTACCTTCTTTTTGTGGAGGAGCTGGTGGTTTTCGTGTGGCCCAGTTTGTCCTAATAGGCCTGCTTCCGATCCATTGCCCATTCATTCCTTTTATAGCATTCTCTGCATCCTGGAGAGAGAGAAACATTCAAAATAAACACTAACCAAATGTTGTGTGTGCATGTGTGTGTGTGTGTGTGTGGGTGTGTGTGTGTGTGGGGGGGGGGGGGTGTCCAGGTGAGCCTGTAAAGTATGACTCAAAATACTGGTATAATTTTGACTACCTGGGAAGTATTCCAGACTTGTCAGCCAGTCACCCTTCCTTACACTAACCAACCTCTCCTGTTTTTAATAATTTCTCACAAAATCCAACAGCTTTTGTAATTTTTTATGGCACATTAAATAAAAGAAGAAAATCAGCAAAACATTATTTTCTGTAAAAAATTTACACAAACACCATTTCTTGTGACTGTCGACTCCACCTATATCAAGGACATGACACATTCAACAAATAATGAATTTTCCCGCAAAATCTTTCTGAGCAGAAAACCGACTTTCACCTGAGCTCATCTTTAATGTACAAACCTTTCCTAAACACACTCAGATCAATCACATTGTCTGGCAGGTCATCAGATTATATACAGTGACATAAAAATAGGAAGCACATAGAAGCCGTATATGCCAGCATTCTAATCAACTTGAGTGTTTTACTCATTATTCACAGAAAATACAATAATTGCTCGATCTTTTCAATTGGGGAAAATTGTGAACTTTATAAATACTGTATCTTTTAAGTATGAATTTCTTAAAAGTAGATCATTCCTATTGATTGGAAGCAACAAAATTAAATGCATAGTTCTATTCTATGCTGTAACAGCACCACAAAATTAATGCTTTATAGAAATATAATTTTGTGATTATGAAATAATGTATCTGAAAGTTTAATATTTTTTGCCAATTGACAAGATCCAGCCATTACCGTATAGAGACAGAGCCTTGATGGTGCACATTATAGTTACTGTGTTCAATGCCATAGCACATAAGGGCATTATCAGTAATGACATGTTATATGAAACACAATTTCTAAGACGCCCTGATACCATGGCCCGCAGGACAAACACTGTATATTAGATATATCAAACTTTAATAATTACTCACCACTTTCCTGACAAACGAGACAAAGCCATATCCTTTTGATTTTAACGTCTGTGGATCACGGATAATTTTGCAATCTCTGGAAAGAAAAATGATTAGAATGGAGACAACAGCAATACTTACAAAAACTGTTCTGGTTTTGAGACAATTTAGTAGACGGAGGGATGAATATAAAGTAACAGGATGTAAAAAGAGGTTAGGATATAAGGAAGGAGATCAAGAAGTTAAACACAATATTTCAGGTCTAATTACTAGTACAAGTATGTAGATATCTATACGCATCTATATTTATATTTAAATACATACACATAAATCTATATACATATAACTTAGCCTTGCAATTAAAAAAGATGATCATTTATGAAATGTACTGCATATTTACTCAGGCAATAATATGACAATGAAAAAACAGCCATTTTAACACCTCTAATATCGAATTTTGCTAGACATTATTTGCCACATATTGTTCGCGAGGGTTTTCAAATATCTCTCACAAATATGACTGGCTGTTGTTCACACTTGATTAACTGCCTCCGCACTTTCTTCCTGGACTGACTGCTAATTAACTTTAACGCTATAATGGTCAGAACATTATTTCTCTCTGATTAAATTAATTTACAGGTGACAAGGTATTCTTACTCAGGAAATAACTTTTCTCGCTATAATATCCCATTACTGGATGCTATATTGGATCAAGTTAACAATGGGTGCTGCACATCAGTCATTTATCCACACATCTCTAATACCAAATTTTATATAAGGGTTAATGGCATTCAAAAGTCAAAGATCCTCCAAAATCGGCAAGCATATGTGCAGTACAGAAGAAAACAAATATGGCAGAGTTCAAAGTTTGCACAGGCAGACAAATAAATGAACGTTTCAAGTTGGTTGGGATAGGAATTCATTGTACGTGTAGATTATAGTAATAATACAGGAGACAACATCATTTGCAATGTATCTCCTGGTTTTCGTAAAACTAATCACTTTTCAGCTGCATTTACAAACATATTTTCCTTGGAGACAGGTTGCTTTGAGATAATTCAGAATGGTTTACTTATGAATTTGCATGCCTTCCATAATGTGGCTCAGAATTTAATCATCATATCATCTAGAGTGCTTTCAAAGAAACACCATCACCTCTTTAACAAAGAAAGCCACTGCACCATTAGGAAAAAATCATTATATTTCTGATGGATATTGTAATGGCTATCAATACCAAACAGAAAAACAAGCAAAGCCTTTTCTGCGCATTACTTTGTAGTTAATTTTTGAAAACATTATTTATTTAACAGATGCACTTCCCCAGGCTTCCCTAACAAAACACAGCTTATTCTGTGTAACCTAATACTCATCGATTCCTTGGTTCAAGGATGGGATCTTTTCTCCCGACTTCCGAGGATCTAGTGAAGCACAGTTCTGAGCTGGATGAGCCGGACCGAGCAGGTGCTCAGCCAGGTGAAATAATGTCAATTCATCTAACGCTAATCAACACACAATTCAAGGGGTCGGGGTTGCCAGTCTCATTACAACTTACAATGTCGAAATGCCCAATGGGATTGCAAATGAACCAAATACATCTTTTGTGCTGACACAGTGAAGAGATATTACTTAGCAAACAACCTGTAACGTACACTTGATAGGATAATCAACAGTTTAGCATTTTTGGAGAAATTGATTTTTCCAGCAAATTATATGGCTTGTAAATATTGTATGTATCAAAATTCTGCACATTTATAACAGCTGGTAGTAGATAAATGTTACTTCAGTCTAGATTCATAGAGCAAAGTGGCAGTTAAACCCTTCAATACACATAGCAACAAAGCTTTCATCATTTTAAGTAATGGGTTTTTAGATCTAGTGATCATCAGCATTTCTTATAAAATATTTCTCACAACGACAGATACCAAATTCAGATGATAAATTGAGTTTTGCATACTCGAAACAGATTGCTTTATATTCAGTTATGAACATCCGTCAAGCGGTAACAATGTAAAATGCGTCATTTAACTTGTTGATTGTAGTCATCATCTGTATACACTTCACTACTTGCATTAATCAATCTTGTATGTTCTGCTACATTTTCCATCCACAAAATTTGTAAAGAGATATTCCAATCTTTGCAGTATTATGTATGTAAAGGAGGATGTTGAAAATTCAGTAAGTGTTAGTGACATTCACCTCGTTCTTTTCTGAATTATCTGTGCATTGAAGGGTATCCAGACATGATTTTGGGTTAGAAGAAAAAAGTAGGAAGAAATGGCTCAGTGGTCTTATGACTGGGATTCTGCAGGCTGCTTAGGGCAGAAATCCGCAAAAAAAAAAAAAAAAAAAAAAAGACAGATTTCTGAAATAAATCGGGGAAAAAAAGAAGAGAGAAAATCATGTCTGGGTATTTACACAGGTACTTCCAGACCCCAGCTGCCTCTTGGGTCAGGCCTTCCCAACTACCAGACTCGGCACCTACGGGTCCAGTATAAACCGGTTTATCAGACCACACTACCCGTTTTCAAGGTGTGTGTCAGATCGCATTAAAGAGTATCAGCCACCACACCGATTTTGCCTGGAGCGCGATGTGATAGCAATGATCCTAAGCGGGGTTGGAAAGTAGTGCATCTCATCTAGATTCATGCGCTGCTGCAATTTTCTCTGTTTATGCTAAAATCTGACAGTACCGCAATTTTTAACATAAAATTTAGGTTCGGACATAGCCAATGATGTTTTGTAAATAAGAACTTGCAAACTTATATATTAATTTAGAAAAGTAGACCTAATTTTGATAGCAGAAGCATATTCTTTCGGGGGTTAAATATTTTCGTGACTACCGGGATGGACGAGATTGAGGGCAGGGGTAATCCTAGAGAGGGGCGAGAAACGTCCATTGTTCTCGTCAGCGAGGCTGTCCTTTTTCAGGGTTTGTACGCACGGACAGAAAACTTAAGTATTGTGGGAACGTTACTAATGAAGCCACTGGTAGTACTAGTAGATATCAGCCTGTAGTCTTGAACAAGCGCCTCGATGACGAGTGAACAGTTGTCAAAAACAAAAGACCCAGGTGTGGTAGTTCAACTACTGTTGATGCGTGCCGCAACGACCAAACCTAATTGCTCCTCAAGGTCACAAAACAATAGGCTCGTCTTAATCATATGAGTAGCGCGTTTCCACCCCCTGATTGAGGGAGTCGTCTGTTGTATTCATACGACTCCTACTTGACGAAAACGAGGCGCGATACCCGGATGACAGGTAGGCTTACAGAATTTGTGATAGGGTATGATACTCTTTTATGCGATCTGACACACACCTTGAAAACGGGTAATGTGGTCAGATATACCGGTTTATTCTGGACCCGTAGGTGCCGAGTCTGGTAGTTGGGAAGGCCTGTTGGGTTATGGTTCACAATTGACTGAGGTTAAACAATAACTACTAGTAGTACCATTACAATACCAAACATGAGAGGAAAAATCAACAAAACAAGCGTTGAAGTTGAACCAGAGACATAGCACAATTATACATGTGTCATATCTATATTACAATTCAAAACATGGCATTAGCCCATGGCCTGGTAGATATGGTGTGCAGCTTATAACATGTGGTGAATTGCATCATGCTTCTTAAAATTTTCTGAATCTCTGGTTCGACTTCTGACTACAATGCCAAAGCTTAAAGTATCTCATAATAGGTAAAATATCTTCTTATAATATCAAACTTCTAGATAAAAATAAGATTATCCAGGAAGCTTTAATTCAACTGAAAAATCACTAATCTTTCTATTATATTTATGCACATTTTAGCAGTAAAAATGGATAATATGCTATTTGAAAGCAACCATGTTCAAGCCAAATGGCGAGAGAAAAAACCTTCACCCATCGTAAAAACAGTCCCAATGAAAATTGAGGAAAATGAAAACAATCAGGGAAAGAGTGTTAAGTTGAAAGAATAAACTGACAAATATAGCAAAAAATATCAAAAAGAAGTTTTGAAAAAAAAGACATACATTTTCCTGTTAAAACACTCGGTAACAGAGCCCTTTAATACATTGATTGGGTCCTATAGCTCTGTAGTAAATAAAAACAAGAAAAAAAACAAGATTAAACATCTCAAAGTTGCCTTTAGCTTTATGTTGTTTCTTCACATCTGTTGGAGTAATGGCCAGCAGCTGAACTTAATACACAATTAATCAAAGAGATGAAGAGTCATTTGTATCTCCTACCTTTCTCTATACTGTTACAAGTTAATTTTGTTCCCAAGAATAGACAGCAACAACTGGTATGCCCCTGACAATAGGGCCACATTTGTTATGCATCAAATGCCTTAAGTCACTCATCAAATTTGCATTTCTTGGCATCTCAGCAGCAAATGGATTCCATGGAGACCAATATCTTCCATTCTACTTTGCCAAACAATTTAAAGCAAATGCGGTTATCATGGTGCTTTTTTTTCTAAACTGTCAGAGACAGTTACCTTCATAGGGCCATTATCGGTACTTGGTCAACAAGCTCTCATTCTTACTTAGAATTCTGAGGAAGTGAAAGTGACATGAGAATCTCCACGTCCACCTTGATCTCATGGGGCCTGCTAAACTGAGGCAGCCACCACAGATAAGTGCAACGAAGACTCGGTACTTTTCTGTTCATACTAATGAAGTTATGATGAATCTTTAATCTTTTATTATTTATTACTTATTATCATTTGCTGCAAGAAGGTATTTTTCTATTTCACAAAAATAATGGTAAGGAACAAGGAAAAAGATTTTTGGGCATTTTCAACTAGAGTACATTATTCAAGTTTTATAATTTCAACCACTACCATGTATACATTGTTTATCAACAATAAAAGTCAGCCAAAACACAAACAAAGTTTGTTTTTGAACTTTATTGATTAGTTTAACTTCAATACAACTTCAAAGTAACAGTTAAACATTAGCTTGTCGTGGAACACTACTGAGGGACGTCTAGCGGTCAAAAACATAAACAAACACGCGATCGGCTGGGTAAATTGGAATTTTATTTTTTATTTTAATATTCCATAAATGTCAGTGCTATTCAAGGATGTTATAACACAATATCTTGAAGGAGGTATGTTCTTTCCAAATTTTTGTTGTTTATGCTCTTATTTACCGAGTTTTAGTTGAGCTTGCCGACTTAAGTCTCCTCCCGAGGAGGCTTGACATCGTCGACTTACAGCTAAGAAAAAAACGACGTAAGCGACCTTTTAGATTTTTTGTGAAACGGGACTTAGTGACGTAACGACTTAATTACGTTGGTAACCAAGCCCTAAGTCAGGGAAACCGACTTAAGTTTTTTTGTGAAACGGGGGCCTGGTCTAAAAAAATCAAATTAACACCAAATAAAATAGGTATGCTTTCTCCCACTTCATGTTCACAATATTTAATAAGATTTTAGTATTTTATAATCAAACTATATCTTTCACTGGCAGAAACCACCCCTCTATGCCATACATCAGCAGTCTGTTGATGTTGATGTGTCCCTTCTACAACCCAACCCCTCTTTGAATACTGTTAGTGCAAAGTCAGGCACTGGTTTTTAAACATTTTATATATTATTTGCCTGACTTTATTCCCTAATACTGCTGCTTCTGACGTTCAAACATGAATAAATCGATATGAAGATGACCAATCTCTAATTTATATAGCCAGAACATTGTTTTTTCTCCCTCTTATTGTATTTTTCTGGATTGGGCATAAAAAAACCTCTTGCCCTTTACAATGACACCTTTTTTTGCACATTCATATGTTGACATTAAGGCATTGCCACAAAGTGCATGCTGAAGGTGATACACACTTTTCTTATCCAATCATTAAAAAAAAAAGAAAGAAAAACACTCAGAAATACTCAAAGATGGCCCTCTTCTCAAAAAGAAATAGACAAAAATTCCAATTTAACTTTTCAGGGACTGTTCATGGGTATGATCTATTTAAACCTAGCCTACTGTTTTCAATAATATATATAGTACAGATGTAAAGCTTGTAAAGCTAGGGCATGTCCAAAACCATCACATTCCATTGATTTTTTTTTCTTGAAAAAAGTGCATGCACAGACTGCAGGGTGCTGAATATTCAGAGGAAATGAATTGGCCACGTCATGTTACCCACTCAAATATTAGTTTTAGAACCTTCTGGATAACACACCCTTTTGATGTCAAATCTGTTCAATGATCTATATCCCACAGGCAGAAATTTAAGTTGCCACACACACACACACACCCACATATATTTAAATGCAAGTTGTCATCAAAATTTGTTTCATCTCCCCTTCCCCTTGAAAAAAAGTTAATCAAATAATACAAGCTTATAACAGAATCACTAAGCAACATGTACTTGCATTCATAATGTGCTGTGACAGTTGCTGCACTTCTCATTCTCACATTATGAAGCAGCATGCAATGGGATTATTTCTCTACTCCCTGTGGGTTGTAGAGAGATACTACCACCTCTTTCACGGTAATTGAATAAATAAATAACCCTTTCCTGCTTAAGGGAAAGCTCTCCTTTCTTCATTTTGACGTCCCGGGAGAGCAGGGATGAGGCAGTGTTGGATTTAAGACGGAACCCCCGAGTCTCCACAAAATCAATTTTCCATGTCAAACTCTGATCATATATATCAGTTGTTCACAGGAAAGAATCGATATAATTTGCAAAACAACTGGAGGTCTAGTTTAAAACACAATCACGCAAAAATCAAATTTCATTGAGCTGTAATCAATTCTATTACTCAAAGTACACCAAGGAATACCTATTAGGGCTGCAGCCATGCTGTAAGCAAGAGACAGGGAATCAGAGGAGAAACAGGATACCTCTTAAGACAATTGATTCTAATTTATGTATATTGAAATTAGTAGAAATGTACCTCGGAGGGTTTGGGACTGGACCGTGTGTGACAAGCATGTGTTCTGGCGCATGCAACTGTCAAGTCACACTTTTCTTATTTCTCTGAGTGCTCCGTTACAATCAAACAAAAGAAAAGTAATTAATAATCTGCCTGAGTCCCTTAGTTCCCTGCAGGATCAAAGAATTTATTGAGAAGTTCTTGTGATATCATTATATCGCATTGATTAATAATGATTAAAAATTAATGACACATGATATGCAGTTTCAATATGATAAGTGACAGAAAGAACATAGGACTGTGTCACAATGCAAGTTATCGCTGCTGCTCATTTTTCATTGGGGAATAATAAGTAATACGGCAAGCTTAAGACTCGGTATTGGTAGCCTGGCTCTGCCTTGGAAGTCAAAGAGAACGGAACAATCTTTAACTGGTAATGACAGTTAATGATACTTCACATTCAAATTACACATTATCACAAGAGTGATAAAGTAGAGACAGGATCTTGATGATTTACTTACGAGATCTCTCCAAATGGAGCAAAAGCAGCTTGCAGCTGATGTGTCTGGACATCGTGGCTGAGATCACCAACAAATACATGGTAATGTTCTGAAAATCAGAATGAAAACTTTGAATATAAAATGAGAAAATAAAGTGGAGTAGGTCACAACAACAACAATCATGAAATGTGTTCAAATGATTGATATCAAAAGTAAATAAATTTCTGTACTATAACAATTGTTTAATTATTTTGATTTTAATAACAAATTATATAAACAAATTTTGAAAATGTGGAAATTATGAGCCTGCAAATGACAATTCACTGACAAGAATATTCTAACTTTTCTGCCTTGGCTGAAAGTCCCAGGAAGTTACTAAAAGCAATGATAAAATTTTAATGATTTATTAGCAAACTAAAATGATATCTTGTTTGGAAGTCACAGTTGCCTAGCTATTTCCCACCACAGACACAGTCCAATCAATAAAATAGAAACCCTGTTTTCTGCCTGTAATAAAATTAATTGCAGCAACATTACAGGAAAGCTTTGCCACATCTCACTCTGGCCTTGTGTTTCTGACTTACTAATATTCAAAGACATCTAGGGAAAACTTTCCAATTTGCTCTATTTACAAACACCCAGGGATTGCAGTTGATGGGTGTGTGTGTGTGTGCACTTATCTGGCACTAAACAAAACAGAGAGAGAGAGAGAAAGAGTGAGAGCTGCTATGAGTGGAAGTCAACTAAAAGCAATGGCCTGATCCTTAATAGCTAGGAAGTTATTGATGTAATGTTCCCCATAAAAAGTGCTTGTCTCTCTGATACAGGTATGCATTAGTGAAAATTGCTCTTTTTATTGGACCAGTACTCTCTGCCATTCCCGTGGGATGTGTGAAATGTTGATTAAAAGCAATTTTGTCGATTCAATCATATTTCTTCTTCTGACACCAGGCTATACAGTGACCGAAACAATTCTTTCAGGTCTGCTATGGGGATGACCCACACTGAAACAGGGGGATTAATTTCATATCTTCTGCTAACAGGCAAGATTTTTTTCAGTCTAAAAACCAATTTTCAAAAGGCAACTGATACAACCAACATTTATCTCATTTCTAAACATTATTGTGTGTCACTGACAGCATTACTAAGTAACTTTGTTCTTTTCTTAGATGTCCTTCTTCCAATTATTAGGAGCTGCTGCAAATTAAACTCTTACTTTCTAATTAAGTAAACAAGATCTTCTCCCAAGACTAGAAGGATAACAAAGGGACGTATTGCCTTCAGAACTGATACCACGACCTTGTTGGCAATTATAAAGTTAACATAAAGAACCAGCATCTGCATTGAACTGCTGGAAGTTTGATAGGCCTAACAACAAGCTAAGTGGTAAGTATGAATAATTAATCCCTCTCTTCAAGAAAATCAACATAATCTGCCAGAGCAGGCTACTAAATTGATAGAATCAACCAGGCTGAACTAATGATGGCTGATTGATCAAATTTGCCTCTCAGTGTTTGCAAATTGTATCAAAACAGCTGCTGTGCTTATGTTTGGTTTTGTGTTTGTTCTTCCTGATACAACTCACTCATTAGGAAGGGTAAGAAAAGGCATTAAAAATATGGATCAGAGAGACTTGTTAATAACTTCAGCAATGGGCTGTCTATTCCACCACCCTGTCCCTACCTGTATTTAAAATAACACCGAATATGTCGCAACAGACTGGTGTAAATAGCTATCAATTTGTATTTAAAGGATTGCGCATTACTTTTTTTTCATAGCTGTAGGATAATTTGATTGATTAATCTCATATAATCTGCTAACACTACAAATCATTGGGTCACACCAACCCTGATCATTCTGTAGGTCTCCTCTCCTACCTATAACTGTTAATACTAAACCATGCCACTTATTGTGGCGGTAGATTATCACCAGAATTGGATGAAAACTGTCCATTATCCCCAATAGTCTCCAGGAGAACTGGAAACAGATCATTCTTCAATGCAGTATTGATCAACAGTATAAAACATGTGAAAAGAATAAACGCTGGGAGAGCCACGAGAACGGTACTCGGGTAAACGCACACAAAGGTTAATGCAGTCGGGTGTATCCATTTTCCTATAAAATGATGAACACACAGATTATCATTGTTATCAATCTTGCAAAGTCCCATCATTTAGTCAGGCTGGCATCAATTATGTATTGGATTATAAGGAGAATGACACAGCATAGAAAAATGATGGGGAACTGATCTTTCCAGAAGAGTGAACTCTTACTTATTAACAAGGTGCACTATCCCCAGTTAACCTTGTCACATTTACGTGACAATCTCACTTTGACACTTTTCTCTGGAAAAAGTTCCAAGTCCTGTGTCAACTCTGTCCTGTTAAGTATGTTTTTTTTCATGTTACTATCACCAGCATTTACCCAATGCTGACCAGTCAAACTCTGCCTTCAGACAAGTATTCTTTTAGGGGTCTTAAAAGTAAATTGACTGTTTTAAGGGTGATTATGATTAATATACGTTGGCCATTTAACCAGGACGTTGCATAGATGCTTCATAATAATTCTGTATTGTTCTAATTTTAGTAATGTCCCACCGTAGGTAATTGCAAGATAACAGGTTTGACATTAGTTTTAAAATCTTGAATCATTTCATTTGCCTCATGAAAATCCCAAGATAATTGGTTTGACATTAAAATTAAAATCTTGAATTATATAATGTGTTTCGTGAAACAGTTAAGAAAGTTGAAAAAAGTTTAATGCTCAGACACCCAGGACATACAGTTCACAGCTAAATATACTGTCAATATCACGTCAATATACCATTAAGATGTGCCGGAATGATCCATTATTCAACTTTACATTTTGAAAACCTATGTTCAATGTCCATTCATCACTGTATGAGGACCATGGCTTGCCAGGTTATACTGTGTTCAGTCTTTTCTCTAGCCTGAATTGGATCATTTAATAGATAGAACACTTTATAGGACTCTTCCCTTTTGTAACATCATTTATCCTCTGTAAACTTTTTGTCTCTTCCACTTCCTTCAACTTGGAAAGAAATGTGCAATTCCTTCAAAAATTTCTCTTTCATGAGATATGGCAAAACAAAACATTTTATAGAGGTAAAGAATTCACTAAGGGAAGGAAAGATAGTATGAAATTGCACTGATATAAAAGTTGTATAATATTTCTCTTTTGTGTGCCACCTCTACTGGCTGAGAACACTGTGGTAGCTCCATAATGGCCAGCTGATCCCATTTTTCATGGATGGCCCATTTGCTGAAAAAATAATCTATTTTCCAGGAAAAAACCTCCAAATGACATCAGAGGAGATAAAGGGCCGATGAGTATTTTACGATTTTCTTCTGGTGACAACTGTATCTTTTAACATTATGGCAAATTAACCCTAACATGCCATCATATATTTCATTGTCAGGTCATGGTGCTATGGCTGAGAGAAGCAGATATTGCCTTCACAAAGGATCGATAGAGCACGGAGATATTTTTGAAGATCAGATCCAGATCATTTGACAGACAATTTTCTAACACCATGTCATTCTGGCAAAGCTGCTGTCGAGTTCCCCCTCCCTCTTAATCAAGGGGGGTGGGGGGGGTGGGGGGGGGCAGGAGACAGGTGTGTATAGGTCTGCCAGAATATCTGACTTTGGAAGGGGAGGGAGAATTCCCCTTTCTGGATTGTATCATATAAATGGCAGACTGTATCACTGGGGAAAACAAAACGGCCATAATGAACCACAACTGCCAAAATACAATGAAAAGCATCCAGGAATATGCCAGCAGGGAATTATACTGTACAACTATTTATTCCAAATCACACAAAATCAACTTAAATGCATTTATATCAAATGGGACACTGCGCAAACCAAACTGAACTAAAACGTTCTGCTGAATGGCTTATTGGCTAGCTATCAACTTCTCTACATGGCTGACAAGTTCTAGATCACCTAGAAGTCTGTGAAAAATGTTATTGTCAATGATAACTTACAAACTTATCAATTCAATGTTCAATAAGTAAGGCCATTTACAAGCGAGGAGAGAATGGATCACCACCCATTTTGAACCAGTCATCTCTCTGGGAAAGAAAAAAGTTTCCTCAACGTTGCAGACTGAAATTTGATTTCATAAAAATTGGGGGGAAAAGGACCCTAATAAAACTTCACATATAGTGATGCAGGATTCCAAAATATCTACTGAGTCCTGCATCACAATATCACATACCAAGGTATTCATAAAGATTTCCTTCCATTTACATAGCTTTTTTTTTTCAGAAAAAAAAAAGCCTAAATCTTTTTCAGATAAAATTCATAATGAGACCATTCCCAAAAGAACAGTTTGACAGATAAGCCACAAGCCAGAGCAGAAAACAATGATCACACTTACAGTTTCAAGTACCTTGCAACTGCAACTAGAAAAGCACTGCGAAGACCTTCACCACGGTATCTCAATTCTCATTGTTTGAATTAAACGCTACCAAAACCTAACCGATTCCATGTTGGCCTTTTACTGACATATCCTTAAAATCTAATTAATATCTAACTTTTGAGCCAGGCTGTTATTTAATAAACCAACAAAAGCAAACACAACCTCTTTGGCAGTGATGATAATAAAAAGGACAGAAGTTGTTACTTTTTATGTAGTAGTCCATACTTACTACTTGTGTCTTGTTTTGGTGCATTGCTAGGGGATGTGGCCCAGTTCACTTTTAATTCCTGGAAAAACAAAGAACGGCTACATCAAACAATGTACACATCACTTCAACTGTGGTAGAAATAATTACAAAAGTCTATGCAATGTTCTGTTGCTTAAAATCATGCAAAGCTTTTTTTTTTCACTGATAATGTTTTTCAATGTTACATGTGTGTAGTTATGTCAATGTGAATATTTTGTCATAGCATGTACTTTTATGTGCATATGGTTTAAAGATGACACCTGGACAACACAAAACAATGTTGAAACATTGTATCAATTTTATTCAAATAACAATTATCTCATATTGTCTTCAATGCTCATAGCAAAACACAGCACATTAACTTCAGAACCATTATAAAGCTTATACTGAAAATCTGAATATCTTTCTGCTTTCTTCCAGAATGGTCTCATCCATCCATATCAATATCAAATCCCTTTTCACAGTAGATTTCATGGAGGTTTCTGGCAGTCCACGCGGATTGAATCAATACATATGCATATTTGACAAGAAATAATAAAATAAAATTGACTAAGCCCCCATGCAATCTTAAATATGTTTTATGTCAAATCCTTACCATGAAACTCATTCTTCTTTTTACAAAAAAATAAATCAACTTTTCCAGCTGCTGGACCCGGTCCTGCTTCCTGAAGATAAGTCTATTACCATTCAAGTTGCTTTGCTGTCAGAAAAATACTAGATCTCTAGTGACTCCTTCCACCAAAATCAATTTTAGAGAGATCTTCCTAAAAGCAGGCTATCATCCAATAAATGCACTTTTTTCCCATAGACAATACTAATGTTTCTCACATGTATGAAATTCTATCATCCATGGTCTATATTAGACCCGTTTAGAGGCTTGATCTAACCAAAAAGAAAAGTTTGCCAATTTTGTGTGTATTACTTTGAAAGTTATAGAGCATGTGAGGACAGCCAAGTCCTACCAACAGGTGTCTGTGGTCACAAAGATAGGGTGCTATTACCACTACCTAATCTGGGACACCAATGCCACCATGTCAAAATGTATGATAAATAACCCACCGAGAAGCAACTGGGAATTTTCAAACATATTCCAATCATGATTAATAGGAAAACTCTTTCTTGCCTAAATGAAGAAGGAAAAAGATACTTAATCAATTGTTCAGAAATTAAAGTTGCAGGGTTGATTGCTATCAGAACTTACAGAACTTGTAAAATAATATCCAAAATGATAATAATAGAATGGTTGGAACAAGGAGAAGCACCAATATTTGATTTATTTTGAGTAACTTTGCAGATACTGTCTAACTCTGGTCCTTGGAGATGGCCAAATAGAAAAGATAAGCATTCCTTGTGTGTTCATTGCAGCAGATCTTCCCTTAAGAAAACCTATGTGGTGCAAAAATCAATAAAGGCTCTACACTCAATCAAGCAATAATAATGCCATTTGTGTAGAGTTATTAATCAATAATTAGTCAAGTAATTTGTTCTACCATGATAAGAGGTCGTAAAAAATGACCTGCCCAACAGCACAGCCCCCAGCAAAGAGGGGCAGCAATTCAAATCAAGTTTACAAGAATTGGCCTAATCTGCCGCGTCACATCACAAGCCCATCTGAAGATAACGTCTGTTATCAAAGTTGGCTGATTACACTGGAGTTATAAGGTACAAACAGCTGAGTGTAAATTATAAATGAGATGGCAAAAATATGCCATACAAGACCTATCTTCAGGAAATGAAAAAAAAAAAAAAGAAAAAAAAAAAAAAGAATGTGCCTGTAGAACAGAAAATAAGTGCTAATTAAGTATTCCAATGTCCCTGGAAGGATATCAATTAAGCCAGCAACAATTACACTTCGGGGAAATTGAGAATATGCTGCAAGTGCCATTAGTTACAAGCGCTGAAGCAGAGAATTTTGAGGCGGTTGTTTTGCAGTTAACACCTACCCATCTTGCCAAAACACTGGCTTCAGTATGTTTCAATGCTTTTGCTGTGTGGACTCAAAACAAGTTTTAGTAGTAACAATTTCTTATTAGCAATAAAAAATTCAATGAGGTTTTTAATGAGGATAAGAGTCAGATCCTTTGTCTTGTACATCCTCATTATCATCATGTGTCCTGCTTCACAGTAATGACCAATCCCCTCCACACCTTTGTCTTTGGCAGCTCTCAGCATGGATATAGAACATGAAGCAAGTTTTTACATACAAAACTTATTCTTTGACATGATGGCAGTTGCAAAATATGGCCCTATAATATCTCTTAACCATATTATTCAAGTATAGTTCAAAACAGAAAGGGAAAAAAACAATATAAAGAAGAATGGCTCTGTGGAATTTGAACATGATTCACTTTCAGGACAACTCTAAAATTAAGATGAACTCTTTGTCCATGAATACATGGCCACAAACAATTTAGAACATAGTGATTTTTAATGTGCCACAGATCACTAATATAAAAGCCCCAAAATGGCTAATGAATACAAGTCTTTGTCCACATGGACACCTGTTGTTTTAAAAAGTACCACAATGTTAGAGGCACAGATGAGGAAAATCTGACAACTGAGTTTATTTCTCATTTGCCATGAATCTGAATCTGTCGTACCCCCCCCCCCACCCACCCCCACCCCACCCATATTTTGAACCCCAGTTCATCAGAAATCTTACTAACTAGAACAAATCTTTTCAAGAGTGTTGGTCCCTCTTCCTTTGCCTGAGATAGTTCATACAACCTCAATCTGAAGTTGCCAGGGAATACTTTCAACAAAAAACTGTTTATCTTATTATTTGATAAACATAAATCTACAGTTAAAAAAAACTTATGCAAAAGAAGGTTTCGATAAATATCATACAATAACATCCACAAGTAATAAAAGCATGCTTTATTCATTCCATAAGTCTAATGCATATTACATTCAAAATCTAGCATTCACTTTCCCTGGTCAAACAGTAGCTTCATCGTTGTAGAACAAATATATCACTATTTTACTAAATTAAGTGAAAAATATATCTTCATTAGAAAAAATATACATGAACTCCGATTAAAACACATATGCTAACAAATAACCTGAGGAAAAAACCTGAGACAAAAGACAAATGCAATGATATAAAGTCAAAATTGATAAAAAAAAGACAAAACAAAATCAAAGGTGTTGTGGCACCTACCTGTGGCGACAGTATACTGTCCACGGATGGTACGAGGGTCAGTGGAAGTAATGGCGGTGCGGTGTAAGTGACACCTAGAGGTTGGGTCATTACGAACAGTCCAGGTGGTGGTGGTGAGGCGAGAGCATATGGCTGTGAGCGGGAAACAAGGCTGGTTAGATACTCAAGTCATCAACCGAGGCTGCTTTATTACAGCAGATCAAATCATCACACACACACACCACTCAATGCTGTCATCATACACAGTTTATAGACATACTTTGAGACAAGCTTAGTGCAAAGAGATATGGGAAGTCAGCCAGATAGAAAGAAAAAAAGCAGTCCCAAAAGAGATAAAATACATTGAGTTAAGTTAATATGGAAACCATGCTCATGCTAGGGAAGAACAATTTCATGCCATACTTCATCCACACGTGTGACACCTAGTGATGAGGCTGTGGTACACTTCTACAACATATGGCCTCTGTCCCATAGAGCCCTTTATTGACCAACTGAATCAAGTCAACTAGTACACTTAGCACATCAAATAACTCCCAGACAATAATCGCATCCACTTAGAGAATTATCTAGCAATTTCCACATCGTCATCGAGAAGTCAGATGACTTAATATGCACAGAAGCTGAATTCAATAGAAAGCAGAAAACCATTACCACTGCTGATAGTAGTCTATGTATGGGAAGTCAGAAAGCCAATTCTACAATAAACTTCAGTATCGCTTTTCACTTCATGACAGTAGGGGAGACGTGTTCTTATCTGATGAACAGACAACTCGGGCTTTGCTGTCATTGCAAGTGCTAATCAGCAAGACAAAGACAGTTCAATAACCATACCATCCATTTCTTTAAATTTCTGAGATATGTTAACTTAATCTAAGCCTCCTCTTTAAATGCATCTCCTCTTCAAATGGACCCTTTCATCATCGTTAGCAAGTATGTACATCAAGATTATCAGATCCCTACAAGTTTAATTTCATTTTCTTATCCGTCTTAAATAGTCTCCTTTATCAAGCTATTTGAAGGAACTAAGCAATAGGCTGCACAAAGTTACTCCAATTCCATGGATCTCTGGAGACTTGCGGCTGCATAGCCTCTTTTCTAATATATCATTATTAATGCAGGCACATGGGACATTGGACTCCATTATCTCCCAAGATGGAACATCTGAATCAATATGCTGATTTTTATTAATCACTCGTTCCTTCACTTGCTTAGCTTTACACACACATTGCCTAGAACAAGTTGAAGCTGTGTAGCACCAACACCATCAGAAACGGTGATCAGATCAATAAGCGAGACAACTCATTTGTTTACTGAATAGCATGAAATAGGATAGAAATCGGAAGCTTGACATTTTGTTGCAACATTTTATTGTTCATACCTCATTGCCTGTGAGATAAATGCAGATCAAAGCTGCAAATAAAGCTAAAATGAAACTTCTCTAACTAGGAAACAACTCATCCTTGCTCAAACACCTTGAATGGCGCAGTGGCCAGGGCTTTCTTGGATTCAATGCAAAAGCTAATATTTACTGTGGATCTGTGCATCTAAGTTGTGTTTGCAGAATTTGCAGCTTTTTCAAACAAAAACTGCAGTACAAGTTGTTGGTTTAGTGTTTTCTGTATTCAAATTTCACTGGTGTGACGGCATAATTGGTTTCTGATACACTCTAGAAAGCAACAGACAGACAGATACACCGATTACGATAACGTAAGAAGTCAATTTCCAGTTCACCAGTTCATGATTCCACCATGATGATCTAATTTCAGGATGTGTAAAAAGAAAGTTCCATTAGTCAGCAGCACGTTAGATATTATTACAATATTGTTTCACATTTTCAACTTGCACCAACACCTGCTCCGTGGTTTTCTGACAAAACACAACACCAGCCACGAGGCGACTTAAACAAATAAGACTGTGACCCATCGAGACCTTTTTCTAATTCATGCACATACATATAAGCAAGTTATCATATCTGTCAATATTGCAATTGACAAATGGTTTTCAAATCAGCCCATTAATCGAGAAATAATTTGTATAAATGCTTTTAGACAATTGTTAACAATTAGATATGAAATGTCAATCAAACGATGAATAAAAAGATATTTTATGCTAGAATGCCAATATCCCAAGGCTGGTGAACAGAGAGGGATCAACATGTGTGGAACAAGGAACAAAAGGACAGCAATTGGAAATCAATACAATAAACGGCTTGGATGTGTTATTTCTCCAGAGCTTTTACTCTCTTGTCCACAGTATGGTCAGTAAAAATTGAATATCCCAGCCTCCTACTTTTTTTTAATGTGTTTAGGTAGACTCTCACAGGAGGACAGGGGTATCTGATGGTGAAAAAAGACATGAGGAAACAATCAATTCTGCATTTGTTATCTAACAAACCCATTTTGCAGTCCTTAATAAGAATGATATGAAAAGAACTTGTTATGGCTAATTAAGCGTTCTCATTTGCCACCTATACTAGGCCTACCTGTTCTTAAACCTCGGTAATAACAGCCAGAGCTTTGGCGACAAAAAACTGTCACTTACTTCCACTTGTGCCTCAATAACAAAACAAGTGAAAATTAAGCAAGGAATGCTACCACTTGAGCTACTTAAGCAGGTGAGAAGATTGACAGTTTCTATCTACACAATGTTACCAGTCAGTCTTACACACAGAGCATGCATCCATTCACCAATCCTATATAACATATTCCAATTCTCGATAAGTTTTCAAATCAATTAAACAAAACAGCTAATTTTTTTTTTAATTAATAATCGCCGAAATGAAAGAATTCCTCATATAAACAGACTTATTTTAATAGAAATGAACCAAGTGATTTTACTCACAAACGGACTCTGTACAGTCGTTTCTGTCAGCATGGCTTCTGAATAGTTCTAACACAGGGGACTACCTGGTTGTATGTAAGCGGCAATGGCTGAGATCTACCACTGCAGTCTTGCACAGCTTTGTCCACTCAGCCTGTTACTGAATAAGGTACTCCACACTTCCCTGTTATCCAACTCTAGCAGATTACCATTATGAATAATTTACGAAGCTTTTCGACAAATGTGCCCTGAAGTCATTGAATGTACTTCTGTCAACTGGGCTCCGCCAATCTGATTGGTTATTGCAGTTCCCATCATGTAATTACCTCTCGAGACAAGTAAAACACACAAAGGGAAATTATGATAGTAATAATTTCTAATGGTAGTTTCTCATTGTACACAATACACGGTGGGCCACCTATATACCTGAGCTTACATCTAAGGGGATTATCAATATGATAACAAACATGTTTAGCAGATCAAAAATAACGTTGCTATTACGGCTGTGCAGAAGTAAGACGTATGAATGAACGCGTGAATGCTACAATTGGATAATGGACTTCAATTGTATTGTCCTAAGGAAGTATCCTTTGGCCTATTGTCTGTCACCTGTACACTTTACCAGAACAAAGAACCAAGTTGTTATTGAAATCCACACTGCAACTGAATTAATAACAGTACATAACACCCACAGCGCCTGGTGACTTCCAGGGAGTGAGGGGATGTGCACTGTCACTAAGAATAAGTGTCAATAAGCCATATTTAATTTTCTTTTAATTTTTTTATCCAGTTCATAAACATTTACAGGGAAGAGTAGTCATCACCTCAGTAAACACTTCACCGAGTTTCCCCCTTCATGTCCATCTCATCTCTGCTATTAGCCTAGCACTCTATACAGTACTGGCTATACAAAGACCACCACAATTACTGTCCCTTGTGAACCCAAATGAAACAAACAGTGCCAAGTACTAGAAAAGTTCCATTTCAGTTGGGGAAACACTGCTGGCCAAAAAATTGATTGATCTTGCACTATCTCGTTTAGTTATCCATCTACCTTGGATCTTTCTTTCCTTCCCTAGCGCACATCAGTCAAACGTCAGCTTATCTACATTTCTGACATCATTTGCATATGGTAAGGAAGATTCAAGAATGAAAAGACTTGTACAGAAAATAATTAAGAGACAGCAAATAATTTAGAGGCAAGAATGACATCGGGTCAAAAATAATATATCAGAAGTTATTTCACCAAGCAAGAAAAAAGTGTAGCCACCCTTGCTTTGATTATCTTGACAAACTCTATTAAAGATGCCTCTCAGACCATCAGCTGCTATAAAATTTTAATTGTGTAGCATAAGCAAAATGTAATTTAAGTTGGTTTTATCAAAACAGATGATGAAATATATATCTTGCTGAAATGGAAGGATTATAGGACATGAAGCAGCTTTTGTACAATGTAGTGAGGGATGAGGAAATTAAATAATATTTCAGAAATCATATAAACAGGATACACTGGGAATGATTCTGGTGAAGTAGGTCACATTAAAAATGGACATAGTTTCATAAAAGTGGTAATAAACACTCTACGAACATAAAATTTTGTCAAATCACAATTTCAAAGCATAGCCAGGGCAACCCGTCCTGGGTAATACAGAAGATAGCCTCCTGATAATGGTGCTGGGACCAGTGCTGACCAACACATCATATCATCTGAACCAAGTTGTCCAAAAAAGTATCATAACCATGCCGACTAAAAGCAAACAAAGTCTTTCTGAATATTTAACCTTCAATCATCTGTCAGACTATATCAATATGGTATTCTGTGAAAACAAACTCAAACTAAATGTGTTCTCTTTAGTTATTTATAAAACAAATAAATAGAGTATTGTATAAGCAACCTTTGTTACAACCGGACATGTTGGGAAGTTGTTCAAATGTTGTGGTGTCACATGCAGTAGATACCATTTTGCTGCTTTCACCAAGGTGGACACAAGGCTCAGTAGCCTTGGTTTTCACATCTTCAGTCCATTCTCAGTCCAAATTTCTCCACAGAATGAATTTTGATCTATTTATTGGTACATCTTTGATGTCCAATGCCATCTTCATCTTAAGCTTTTGATCAACTTAATGTATTAATGTATCCAAATACATTTTAGCCTTGCAGATTATAGTTTAAAATTTCAGTCATCTCCACTACACTTCATAAGCACCTACCAACACGCTTATCCACTCCACATGGTTTCCATTATATTTCTTCCATAACTAATGAAGTTTAAACATGTTAAGTCATTTATTGGTTTGCAATCACAAAACTCACCTTATTATAATTTAAAAAAGAAAAAGATGCCCTAAACACCTTAAATGTTTTCATCAGGAGGAAAACCATCCACATCCATATCCTTCAAACTGCCAATTAATGCCGTCTTTCTTTTAAATTTGATTAACTTATCTTGTCTGGATGAATGTATCACGTTGGTCTTCTCTAATTTGGTGTAACCTCACTATCTCCACAAAAATTTCCTATCCTTCTGGTAACATATGAACTCTTTTTATTTGACATCCAATTAAGTTTGGACAGAAAAACTAGCTAACCATGAAGATAGGACATGTCAGGACACAACTCAGGCAAAAAGGGGCATCTCACTTCACAGCAAAGACACACATGCAAGCAAGCCAGCATTACTCTTGTACATCCCCAAGTTCAGTTAACACCACTGGTTACAAAGAAATCCATTAAAAAGATCCAACTCATTAGTTTAATTGAGTCAATACGCTACTTAAACAAAATGTTGCGCAAACCAAGCAGAAAAAGTATTTAAGCTTGAAAACAGATTCGAAGGTAAAACATGCATGGATGGAGATACAGAACAAAGCAAAGGTGTACAAATGTCAGAAGAGAAATACCTGTGAATTAATCACAGGTCAGGGGATTTAATCAATTTCCAAGGAAATAACACTAACAATGAAAAAATTAAATAAAGGTTTAAAGAGAAAATAATATTGCGATACTTTCACATATAAGAAACTCGAGATAATTCTACCTACCTCCACTTGCTTTTGTGGCAGATTCACTTGTTGAGTCATCATAATTACAAAATGTGTTTAGACAACAATAACAGCAGCAGCAGTATCAATGTTTCTTAAATAGTTGAAGTAGTATTCAGCTGATCACACAAGAAAACCATCAATATAAAACCAGCATATAAAAAAGCACTTGTCCTCATTGGCACATGCAGCTTTTCCTAGTCAATGGACAATGAACTGTCTTTAACATTCACCAGCGTATCGACAGTATACAAGCTTGTTCATTTCAATTGGGAAGCCCTTAATGCCAACAACAACCTGTTCTCATCTCCGAGGCCGGTCTGCAAGCCTGCTGCCACTTACAAAAATGCTGGGCAAATCAATATTTAGTATGTTGCATTTTCACCTATTCGCAGACTTGCTATTGTTGTCAATACCATGAAGATGATGAGGGTAGGATGCGCACACATATATATTGCTGAAAACCATGATGGTATATTGCCCTACTATCAGCCAATTAATATTAATATATACCATTCGTCAGTTTGAAACTGATGAAGGCATGGTTGAGAAGAGTTGAGTGGCTGCTATGCAGGTATGAAGACTGAAGCAAGTATCATTTCTTTAATAGTTTTCAGTGAAGAGGAGCTTTTTTTTTTTTTGCATCAAATGATTTTCTCAGCACTCTGTCTCTAAAACTGTGCTCCTGTAGAAATAGACAAATGTCAACAGTTACAATGTGGTGGGCAAAAGAAGGAACTCCAAATCAAAATGCCATTTTTCTTTTAAATATATAATGGTCATTTATAAACACACACATACGCTGTATTATTGCTAATGCACCTTACATTATATCTTTTGTTCTTGTCAATTTTTGATGACAGACAGAGCAGACTAACTGAATGTTTATCTACCTGCAAATCAAATTAACATCTTTGAAAGTTTTCAATTGACCATCTTGAACAATCTACTTCAAACTTTTAAGTCCGCTTCTATTATGTTTACCGAGTAGTTCTTTCTTTTCCTGCACATCAAACGTGACTTAAACCTCGTTTAGTGTGTTTCGTCTGCTGCATTTAGAGAAGTAAAATAGAGTTCCTTCTATTTGTTGTTTATAAATACATCTAAGATCCCATTCTGCTGCCTCAATATCAAGTCAATATCCTCTGCAAATTGAAATGTTCTGTTTCTTTCAAATGTTACTCAGTGAAGCATATCCTGGTGTCATAACTGTGTATTTACGCAATTAAAGCGACAAGATACATGATTGAAAGCTGAGCTAAGAGAGCGTGGATCGCATGCTGCATGACAGGTTTTTACACCTATTCCTTCACATACATAGCAGCCCTACACTGCCATTATCCAAATACAAGCTTCAAACAGGAAGACATCAGTCAACTATCAAGTAACACGCACAAAAAATATGATAAATAATAATAAAAATAAACAAATAAAACAAAAAAAAAATTAACATCACACCTGCAAACACTTTATCTTTTTAATTTTCCAAAAAAAAAACAGTTACCTTCAAATGACTACTTGTAAGATTTAAATTTAGCAAGATATCTAAACAAAGCAGTGATTTTTTCTTATCTGAAGCCCCAACAATCAATAGATGAATTTCTTTTAAACTGATGGTCCCTGTCTGAAATCCTATGGTTATTGTCTAAAGACAAATAATAATTTTTATGATCATATTAAGCCACAATATGTTATCTTGAACCTATATGTCCCTTTTCAATCTATCAGTGTCTAATTCTCTCAATAGAGGTCAGCATCATCTATGACCAGAGTCATCCCATTCTATGCCGCCACTTCATCATTTTTTTTAAAGAAAATCAATGTCCATTTCTGACACATCAAGCCAAGATTAGTTGCTGTGTTAACTGCCATACAGAGGGTAATGAGCAACAGGGGGAAAGCAGGCTGATTGAGCGGTATCTTTACAAATATCTGCGTGGTCTCTAGTTAAGACAACCAGGTACCACATAAATCAATTACATTTCCTAGGATGAATGTTATTACTGTATCATACACATATTTTAAACTACAAAGAAGATATTTTTTATTTCACAAACCAGGCAGGTCAATATCAGCTAGTCTGTATTCTATAATGAACTTCGTGGAAACTGTCTGGTTTCATACAATTCTTTTGGTCATGCATTAGTACAGGGGTTATCATTACAGTCCATTAACGTAATTACAATTTTTTTTCCATTTATTTTACACACTCCTGAAAGTATCATCAGCTATTTCAAGTTAGCCAGTCCATTCAATTCCTGCATCCAACCCACTTCATTCTCAAAACACTGCATTTTTAAAAGGCCGCTGTGCTTGCGAGGGGCAGATGACTATAAATGCAGTGGATCACGAAGCTTCATAGTACTCCATCCACACACATCATCAGTTTTAATAGGCCACTAAGCTACAGTTAATTTCCTTTTTCATGGCCTCTTCGTACAATGGCAGACATTAATAAATATAAAGTGACTTCATATTTAGTCGTGTCTGCCATCAGGCTGATAAAGGTGTCACAGTCACATTCACTTCCACATATCTTACTGGGGCTCCAGTCGAAAAACATATGGACCATTAATACAGGTCCGTTTACAGTCTACTTATAACTGCCTAACTCTGTACAATACCACAACATGCCCCTTTACACATCTTGATTTCCAGTTTTCTGTGCCACTGCAGTTTAAGATGTTGACAATGTAATACTTTGGCTAATGCAGAAGCCACCTATACAGAGACCTTATGTTTCCCTGGGCCCTTGATACTTCAACTGATTGGAAGTGTACTAGAAAAGGAAGAACCCCCCCCCCCCCCCCTTGCAAAATTACATGCCAGGAATAGTCAAACCGGAGCAGTACAGAAAACTGTGCCACTCAATGTGAAAAGAGATGATCAGCTGTGGTAGATGATAATAAATTTCTACCAGGAGGAGATATATTCTAATCCCTCCCAGTTGCCTGGCTTACCACTGTTATAAATGAGTTGGTTGAATGCCTACCAGAGGGCTTGGTTACAAAGAATTTATGTCCAGGCTGCCGAGATAGAATTGTTTTAAGTTAAACTGTCACAAATCAAAGGGAAATGCACTTAAAATCTGCCAATTCAAGAGTCATCTAAATCCACCTGCAAGATATTCAGAAAAGCTGTGTGCTAACCAGACATTGACAGTATCACTTGTTCGGGATATTTAGATTCTCTGCAACACCCATGCGCCTCAAATTATAAGCAGTGTTCACACCACTTATCATTACACTGGATGATACCAGGCCATCAATCTGTAGAACAATCAGGAATGTGAACACATCTCTTCTCTACCTTGTCAATACTTAGTTTTAAAAACAAAACTGAAGCATAACAGGTATATATTTGTTTTCAAGAGATGCCTAGCTTATTTTCAATGTCAATCCTCTTGACTGGGGATTACTAAACATTACTTGACAGGGATAAACATTAAATATTAATAAGGGATTTATCACTGTAGGACCATATAATATAGAGAAACTAGCTATGCTCATTATGAATTTTCTGGGAGTAGATTATCAAAGTTTTTCTTCATATCTTAACAGACATTCCCTCTCTGGTACAGAGAGAGATATTCTGCAGTTTTGCAACTAGATTTTTTCCTGGTGGATTACTCGAGGTCAATTTCCCTCCCAAATGCTTCCCGACTTTGACCACGCACATGCTGATAAATGCCATCTTACGCGGCTTCTTTCACTGCACAGTTCCTTAAACAAAAGTAAAACAAACACATTCCAAAGTCCTTCTTTATCTTTTTCACACAATACACCGAGCCTCATTACTTTCTGATGTCTACCTCTGTAGGATCTCCTCACCAAACCTAATCTAATAGTGCCCATCAGAACATCTGGCCTCCTGTGGGAAACAGGGGAATACTTCATGTCAAGTCTACTGAACAAAATCATTAAACTCACATGAAATATCTCAATTTCCTGAGTGGAAATGAAGTGTTCAAAGCATCTTTTCTCTCACTCTCCTCTACAAATAATAAATGTCAATCTAGAGTTAATCTACTGCTAAATTCATTTCATCCGCAAAGCACATCTTATATTTCTGATCTGCACGAGAATTATGACTAGATTAAGGGATAAGACAACTTTAAATATTGATTCATAATTATACAGGCACCTTGAAAAAACAATCCACTTTGCTGGCTATCTGTTGAACTCCATTGACACAGGAACCATTAGTAAGATCATCCCGAGCAAAACGGTGTTCGATAAAATGGGAACGGTATCTCTTGTTATAAAAATTCTGAAAGGATTTTTCAAAGATGGCTACCTGTAGGATTCATTAAATCAAAGGTGATTTATATTGCTATGCACATTGCCATTATTTCAGTTTTGATCTCACATGATAATTGTACAGAAAGAATCTATCGCTGTAATTGCAAGAAGTAAAATAGGACTATTAATATCCATCTAATGCAGAATATTTTAGAAATAGCCTTTCCAAAACTATTCAAACCCATTTTGAACAAAAACAGATCTCGAATTTCTAGTTGTAATCCAACCAAGAAAAAAAGTATCAGTAAATATTAAATTGTCAAAACAAATAATCCTGGAAATCCTGACAGAATGTCCAAGTGCAACCTTACCCAACATTTTTCTAACACTCTCCCCCACATCTCCCCAAGCATCCTCCCCCCCCACCCCCCACCTCCCAAGTCTGGAGTTGTACCTACTTACTTCTCCAATAAATTTCTTCACGCCTGTCCATTGAAATATCACTCTAAAATATAAAATATACTCACTTTTTTAAAACTAAAAAAAAACTTCATGCTTCTTGTGTCTTTGGTGAAATGTGTCTTACCTTTGCATCCATCATCACATACCATCAAATAAAAGATACTTGATTTGATTGAACAACTTTCCAGCTCTTCTTCTGCAATGACTCTAAGATCTCTAACCTCAATTTTCATTTCCTATGTGCATCCTCATCATATTGCTTTTTAGAGTAATCGTGTCATATTTAACATGCAGGTTTCTCTCTCATTTTGTTATGAAATCCATAAAGAAACTGACATTTAGCTGCATATGCTTCAATATGCGACTTTTGACCTACAGATGTCAATAAAGACCCATGACATGTCAATCATTTTTGAAAAAGAGATCAATGCAAATTTGATTTCACAAATGTCCTCTGCGTTCCTTAAATTGACAGAAAAGCTATGATAATCAGAGTCACACAAAAAGCCATCCCCACTGTAGAAAATAAAGTAAAATTTTGACCAAGCTGTACTCATTTATGATCCAGGGAGTATAAAGCTGGATGAGACTAAAGTAACTGAAACTTACAAAAAGGTTACAAGTATTTACATTACAGATTAGTATCAAATTGAAGATTAAACTTTGCTTCAAACTATGGCACCATGATTGTTCTGATGGTTTGGATCATGTAAATAGCATAATAAATATACAATCTAAATTTAAATGGTTTTATTCATACTCCTTTTCAACATAGGCCATCCTAATAGGGAGACCATCTCTAAGAAATTACACCATTTTGTGCAAATATCATTCACAAAAGAAGACTGCAAAGAGACGAGTAGATTAAAACAATGGTGCTTCTTTCATATCTCTGCCACATTGGGCTGATAACAAAGAGAAGAGTAAATGGCTTCTGGTTCATAATTAATACCAATACAATTTAACAAAAAGACATTGAAATAAAGCCAGTCAGCTCCAACCCTCAATTCATTATGTTCCAATCTACCATCAATCTTTCTAAGATGAACCTTAATTTGAATTTAATTGATCTAATTAGCCACAACTTGTTAACCAAATGAAATATGTGGACATGAATGGAAGCAACAAGCGACCTATATTAATCATACTACAACTAGCACACTTCTCAGAATAATGGAATTTCTTTAAGAAAAAAACATTTTCATATCCATCTATTGTCTGTTCACTCAATTAGACAGCCTTCACATGCAATATGTGGACTCCAGTATCAATCGGCTTATTTTCACAGATGCTGATTACCCTAGGGACCTCGTCCTCCCTGAAGACAAAGAAAAAAACACAAGGAGCTTCAAGCACCTCATCATGAACATGTAATAACCTGATGTATACAGTAAAAAGAAAACAGATCACCTGACACGAGACACGGTGGGGAATATCTTTACAGGACATAAACATTCTATGCATATAGAACTTTTCTTACTAGGATCTTGATGTGAAACTGTATACTATTTGCAGTACAATGCAGGACCAATAATAAAGCATGTGTGCATGCAATCTGATGAAGAATGAATCTGTCCCAAGCATGCCAATCAGTATTTTTCCAGAGACATCAAGGCAGGGCTCATCTATCAACTCATACTTTTTGAAAGCTTTGATATGCAAATCCAATCATTAATTCATCTCTGAGAGAAACCTACCATCAAAGGCAACTTACGGAATTGGGTTAGCCTAGTTCCATTATTATCTATCCTTATTATCTATTGATACTTAATTAAATACTGGGATAAATCCACGATTTAAAACTAGCATTAATAAGTGAGTGTTATAGTCTGTATCTTCAAACTGATGCACTATTACTAACATCAAGCAATAACTTCACATTAGTTAAATAAACCAACTAATACATAATGGGATCTTTTTTGCCAGCACACAAAGGCCACAAATCTCAAATTAATGTCATATCATTTTTGTACTTTTAAATATTTTCTTCCCCATTTTCCATCCCTCAGCAGTCCTAAAATGCAGTCGTGCAGACCATTAATTAAAATTTCAATAATATGTTCAGATTACATTTTTTATGTAACTCAAATAATTAGGTAAGATCCTCTAGGTCATTCCTGGTTGTTAATTAAAACATGTATATCAAATTCCCTAGAGAAAATAGTACAAGAAGAAGAACATGTATGCCATGTATGCACACAATATGTTGGCATATTCCGCAATGTGTGCTTCATTGTGAATTTTGATATGGAGATTGAATCAATCTTTAACTTCACCCAAATGATCAATAAACAAGTTTGACTTTCAGCAAACAGTGCTTAGAATCACACTTCAGTGTTGATTTCCAAATTATGTTGAAAACCTTTTTTTTTTTTTTTTTGTATTTCACTGAGCTACCTTAGTGAGATGATTAGCATATTATAAATCAACCACGTTTCCACTCAGATATTGTGCAGATGATTATAATGAAAAGAAAAGAAAGCATCTGTCAGTTATAAAGCAACAGGTGGTCAAACATCCTAAAGTATACTTTAAAACAGACTGAGCTGACCATAGATTAGAGATGCAAGTTGCTATGTAGTAAGATTGACTATATATTGAGTAAATGGACAATTATAATTTTAGGCATATTTGGGCACTGAAAGTAGAATAACATTTCACAGTAACAGTTCAGGTATAAATATATATTAATTTACAAACGGAACCCCAATATCAACACACAGATGAAGCTGTACAGAATAAGATATCTGTTTAATCCTATGAGCTGAAACAAAATGAATTGTTATATTCATCTCACCATCAATTCCCATAATCAAACATCTGGTATTGAAGGACACAGGAGATGCTAAATTTTCTTTAATCCAATTTTCAATTTCAAAATCAAAACATGGATGTACTCTTTATTGATCAAAATGAGCTGAAATGTATGAAACATTTGAATCCATTAGTGGTCAAATAAAGACATCCCCCTAGGAGGCTCACTATTAGGCCTCCACACCAAATGAATTCGAAACAGTGTCTACAACAAAAGCAAAATGTGAAGGTGACAGTAGATGGAAGCAAAAACAGAAAATGGGAGAAAGTTAATTTAACAGCTTATTTGCAAATATTTTCTGCTGACAATGGCACATTTACTCACTGTTAAGCCTAGGTCACTGAAAATCCCATTTACAGAGCCCTCAGGGAATCCAGTTTACTGAATCCGGGTTGCAGGGAATCCAGTGTACTGCACTGTAGGACACAGGGAATCCGGTTTACTACACCATGGGACACAGGGAATCCAGGTTACTGAGCCCCAAGACACAGGGAATCCAGGTTACTGAGCCCCAAGACACAGGGAATCCAGTGTACTGAGCCCCAAGACACAGGGAATCCAGTGTACTGAGCCCCAAGACACAGGGAATCCAGTGTACTGAGCCCCAAGACACAGGGAATCCAGTGTACTGAGCCCCAAGACACAGGGAATCCAGTGTACTGAGCCCCAAGACACAGGGAATCCAGTGTACTGAGCCCCAAGACACAGGGAATCCAGTGTACTGAGCCCCAAGACACAGGGAATCCAGTGTACTGAGCCCCAAGACACAGGGAATCCAGTGTACTGAGCCCCAAGACACAGGGAATCCAGTGTACTGAGCCCCAAGACACAGGGAATCCAGTGTACTGAGCCCCAAGACACAGGGAATCCAGTGTACTGAGCCCCAAGACACAGGGAATCCAGTGTACTGAGCCCCAAGACACAGGGAATCCAGTGTACTGAGCCCCAAGACACAGGGAATCCAGTGTACTGAGCCCCAAGACACAGGGAATCCAGTGTACTGAGCCCCAAGACACAGGGAATCCAGTGTACTGAGCCCCAAGACACAGGGAATCCAGTGTACTGAGCCCCAAGACACAGGGAATCCAGTGTACTGCACTGTAGGACACAGGGAAGATGGTTTATTACACCATGGGACACAGGGAATCCAGGATCCTGTTTACGAGACTTAGGACAAGGTGGCATATTTTGGATCTACCTGCTTAGGCCAGTCTGTCTAGATCAGTAAATCAAACTTTGAGGTTAAAAAAGAAATGGAAACGCAAACACTGTTTAATTAATGAAATGTATTTATTATCCACGTCTATTCTATTTATAGTATAACACATTTAACATACATTTAAAATGATAAATTCAAAAAGACAACTTTCAGTGAACTTGTCTTAAATTGCATAATACAGTAATCAACGTCATATTAAATGCTGAGAAAAAGGCAGGTGTCATCTTAAAACCATATCTGGGTATAATAAGTGACCTAACTTGAATGATCATGTAGAGTTTATATCACCTGTTCATGTTGTAAATGATCATGTAGAGTTTATGTCATCGTTTCATGTTTTTGAATTATCACATGGAGTTTTTATGTTCATGTTGTCAAGGATAATTCAATACAAATGTACAGATCAACGTTTCTAGCTCAGCAATAAAGCAGCAATAAGTTTCATATATAAGTGCATGTAAAAGCTGTGCACTTACCTTGCCAAGGCAGACTCTCTTATTCATGGCGTTGAGGCCAGCGGCTGCCGCTGAATGTTCGGCAAACTCCACAAAACAGTAAGGATCATTGTTGGGCTGCAGATGAAAGAACAAAATTTCAATACATATATATATATGTATATTTAATAAAAACTAATTTTTTTAGAGGTTTATTATAAGGTAAGTACACCATATAACACTTTTTTTTTGAATAATTAAAATGCCACACAAAGCTTAGCAACTTATACATTGTTAACATAACATGGCCAATTCAATAACGTTTTCAACTTCTTAGCATCTATATACTGGATAAACCCATTATTCTGTTGCAGCCCAGTGTACAGTTAATTAAAATTCACAGGA
The DNA here is from genome assembly GCF_051362555.1 of Lingula anatina. Lineage (NCBI taxonomy): Eukaryota > Metazoa > Brachiopoda > Lingulata > Lingulida > Lingulidae > Lingula > Lingula anatina. The sequence continues at coordinate 68,819,489 of NC_141767.1, read as the reverse complement.
GGGTGTGGCAAAAACTCAGTTTAAAACTATTCCCTGCAGCTGGAACTTAACCAACATAACAGCATATTTTCAAAAATAATACATATGTACAAGCACAATTAAATTATACCATTCTGTTTTATTCCTTGATAATCATAAATGCTATCACACACTTTAATTTAGTATGACCAGCTCTTTTTTAATATATCAAATCTGCTATAATGTTATGTTATCGAAAAATATCCGATCTGTAAAGTCAATAATATCTGAATACTATCGCTGTATTTTATCTACTCCCCCAGTGGTGCCCAAGTTTGATAACGATACAGTAGCATCTGGTGCCAGGTCACAAACTTTCACTACAGCCTAATTAGATATTCTAACATATTTACTATGTATTTAGTTGAGGCCAGCTACTGTAATTAGCCAACCAAATCATACTCATTAAACTGTCACAGCCACACTAATTTGATTGCACTTTTTTTTTTACAAAAGAAACAGAAAGATGCACAGTACATTTGTCTTCGTAGTCAAAAACCTTTTTCAGATCAATTCTTCCTTTTTTCAATACTTTCAACCAAGTAGACAATAGCTTTTTAAATTTCAATTAACAAGGGCATTCTTCTTATTCTCAGTGTGGTCCACATGAGCCACAAGACTGAAAATTGAGCCCCCCAACTACTTCAGTTATGGCACCAAAATCACACAATATTTGAGGTTATATGCAACCCCTTCAAATAGATAGATTTTGCTCGTTTGATTTCATATTAAACTAAAAGTGTATTGCACAATTTAGTTATGAATATCATAGGAGTACAATAATATAATAAGCTGCAATGATATAATATATGGCACAATATGTGAATGAAAATGAAAAGCAATACCCTTCTGGGGAAGCAGCAATTGTCATGTTGACATTTCTTCAGAGAAAGCTTTGGTCATGGTGACCTGAAAAATGGTATATGGTTCCAAGAGATCAGTGGTGCTATAGACAAATTCTCAAACGGCAAAAATAACAACTGGGGAAAGCCACTGAAATCTTCTTTGGAAAAAGTTAAAAGGGTCTACTTGTCCGACAGATTAAAATGAAATGACGGGCAAGAACTTAAGCAAGTGTGTTCTACTATTACAGTTTAGTGAAGTTTGGGAAACTGTGTAGTACACAATATTATAATAAAAAGATACATACCACTGTCCTTGTTCTATCAATCCTTACAATTTTCCAGCTATCAAGGATTTTATCTAATGTGTCAAGTGATTTGGGGACAAAATGTTTAAAAGATGTATAAAAAGTCTCACCTAAGGTTAAGGAATCATGTCCCCCAGTTTTCCTCAAGTACAACTTAGTCTTTGAAAACACTCAATAACAAAACTGATACTTACCACCAGTGTCATTTTATATAAAACTACAGTAGGAAATTATTTACCTGTCTGTTAATAATTACTGAAGGTCTTGGGGTTTATTTATTTTGCCTTTTTTTCTTAGCTTTCTTAAAATGTTTTCCAACTATCATTTATCTACACCAAATAACATGAAATAACTGTAACAACAGTTGGTTGTCTTGCAAAAGAGTGTTATTAAAAAAACTGTATTTAGGACACAAGAAACTGGGCTAATAATGAAAAGAAAACCTAATTACCTTACAGCTTAGAGTTGTCTGTTCAACACTCACTATCATGGTGAGAAAACAGAACTTCAATACATAACAAGTGTAAATTTTTTATCTATAAAATTAAAGTATAAAAAAAAACAGATACCACATGTCCTATTGCTTCCCAAGCCCATGTTGTTCACTTCTTCTTGACTACACGTTTATTTATATGACAAAAGAATAAACTCTAAGTATACTTACCCTTTCATTTTCATACACAGAAAAAAATTAATACCAACCACAATATACTTCCTTTTTCACTTACTTTAATTTAAATTTTTGATGCAAAAATATTTTTTCCAAAATAATCATTTGTTTTTAACACGTTGCCTTTTAGTTAAAAATAAGAGTAACTTAATCTAAAAGTATGTGATATATTCATAAAAAATTCATAAAAATTTGTGCTTTACATCAAATCAAGTCCAAAATAATTGGTTTAAATTGTTTTAAAAGTTAAGTAATCATCATATACTCAACAAACATGTGCATATGGTTGTTCTCTTCAATACTGATAGTACTTTTTAAAAAAACCTTTCTCATGCCAGTTTTGTGGGATTTCCTAACAAAAACACAATTGACAGCTTTGTTTTCATTTTCAAAATTAAAGAAAGATGTACAAAATAAGTAGAACGGTATTCACAAATCACAGCTGCGAGTATCATGAATACTTCTCCAGATCAGTGCACAAGAAACATTGATCTGCTGCTGTTGTTTTCAAGAGCAAAAGTATTTGCTGAAAAGAGCAGCAGTGGTTAAAATGGGAGTATTTCCCCCCGGTTTATTTCAAGCATCTGTTGCATCTTCCTGTTTCAAAACTCACCTCATGGATAATTTTGCACCCTTTCACTTCACCAATCTGACCAAAAAGGGCTATGATGAGATTTTCTGTCACCATGCTGTCCAGGTTACCAACGTACCTTCACAAAATGGAATACGAAATGATTCGGTTAAATATATAATGACTGGGATTTGTGTAAAGCAGACCGGAATCTAGTCATTTCTAAAGTTTCACATGACTAAAGGTTGAACATGCCTCTGTAAACTACTGGACGTGACATAGAATTTAGAGCGCCTGCTTTCAGATACTTACAAAGTACGTGGCTGGGATTCATCATTGTAATCTGAAACAAAAAGAAAAACAGTTTTAAAAGTATTCAAATAAATATTTATTTTGAAATTCAACACTTATTCGGTATTTTACGTACCTTCCATGTCCCCTGTATTGAATGGCTACCTTTTATGTTACGACTGCGCATGCTTCATTACATAGGTAGAGGGCGCTGAATATCAACAGGAAGGGCCACCTCTGCACGAAAAAATCACACAACTTGACTATCGATGATCTCGATATCGTAAACAAAGCATTGGATGAATGATCTACACCTAGATCAATGAAACTATCGGATAGTTAAATATTTTAGGTATGACAGATAGTCAACTAAATTATTGTTGATTATTCCCCTCTTCTTTCCTTGTGTCAAGATACCGTGAGTTTTGTAAGGGGATCGATGGATATTCAAAAATAATTTACACCTAGAAAGGTCAATTTTTTTCCCTCTGAAAACGCTTTTCGACTCTGAAGGGCTTGTATGTTTTTACAACAAGAACGTTGTAAGTGGAAATAAGAGGGCACTATAGATCTAACCCCAAACACGCTCGAATACGTACAGGGGGGGGGGGGGACAATTAAAGTTTCATCTTTTATTTCAGTTTACATTTCGCTGTTTGATCTAAAAGTTGTTGTAAATTAAATGGGATAAGAACAGTAAGAATAGGAAAAGTCTTGGCAAAAATTCCACAAAACGCACTTTTGTCCTATTTATTCATTCTTAACAATGTATTCAAACATATCATTAAGCCTAGGCTATATGGAATTATTATTCCTCGAGATCAACACCTTTCACCACCATCAAACTAAATGCGTGACTTCGATTTAAATACATTTTTTTCTGATTTTTAACAAATAAGACTGCAGATTAAGCTATTTAAACATGACAAACTTAAATAACGATTATTATTCTCAAAACTGCTTTTGGAATAGGCCCTACTAGACGTGAAATCAAAATTATTGATATAGGCCTATAGGGGCCTACATGTAGGCCTAAGTACTGTATGATATAATTTACCTTTCCTAGGCCTCAATGACCGGTTTCAACTTTATTACTGAAGGAAAACTACTGCATTAAACGCACAGCAAACGCATACAAACGTGCTTTCCGTACCGAAAGTTCCTTATTTTATCCCGACTGAAATTCATTATTTTGTAGCCTATCTACGTAAAAACAGGTGACTTAGTGTGCAATGTCGCATTCCGATGTTATTTAACAATTGATGAAGTCAAAATGTTTTAATAACTGAAATATGGAAGAATAGATAGCTATAAATCACAAAGCCATATTTCAGGGGCAGATCTAGGATTATTTGAAGAGGGGGGGGGGGCGGAGCGACAAGCCTCGGATGCGACCATCGTCCCTTTGGCGTGGGGTTCGGGGCCTGCTTAAGGGTCCCGAAATATTTTTTGGAGTTTTGGTGGGCACACGGTGCCTTTTGGTACGGTTTTGGACTATGATTCAGCTAGTCAAATTTTAATTTAAAGAGGGGAATATTGGTGTGATATATTTGGGTTTTAATCATTCAGCTTTTGGGCCCTGCGTCCACTAGCCTGCAGGTTGTATAAAAGAGAGAAACCAGAAGTTGCACATTAATTTTCATGCATAATTTGTGACACATAATTATTAACATTAATGAATTATATGTACATTGTAATAACTGCGAAATTCAGGGTCTGTTATTCGAAATTACATACGGAGGCTCATTACAACGAGTTGTTTGGTTCTGGACTACCAAAATTGAAAAAAAAATTTTTTTGAAAAATATCTTTATATAAGATATACAATAAGAAACGTATTCTGTGACTACGGTGAATATGATATTGAGAATGAACACTTAGAAAGCGCGACCAAAAGCCGTTTTAAGCAGTAGGCCTATTTTGTCGTACCAGTTATTTTCCTTCTTGTGCCTGTAGCCTAACCGAAAAAAAAAAATACACCACTGACGTTTTAATTGTGAAAGGTTTTAATTTAACTTCCATTTCAAACAAGATTTTCATCTGCGCATGCTATGCTAATAGTTAAAATATTCAAAAGTGAGGAACCTGCGTCCTAAGTCATAGTTGTAGGGCCTATATTTAGAATCACACAGTGTTTTCTTTTCTCATTTGTTACAAAGGACCCTTTTTATTAAATAACTTAAACAAAGAATGTAAGACTGTCTCTTGTGCTTTCGCCATTGTGATAAGCTTTCGAAATAAAACTAGATCGAGAATTTTTGTTGAATTTCAGGCAGAATTTCGGTTGCACTAGAACACAATTTGTTACTCATCTATGCCTAAGCGTGAAATGAGCGAAATAAACCCATTGCTATTAATGCACCGTCGAACAATAGCCTTGAACTCACAATATCTGTTTTATTTCAATGTTAACAATGCCCGTGCGAGAATCTATAGTCTCTACATGCACAGCTAGGGGGTAGGGCCTACCAGAGGACCAGGAGGACGCAACAGGTTGATGACGTAGCTGTGGTGCAAAAATCCTCACCAAAACAGAAATGCGCAAAACTAGTGAATAGCCAGAGAATATCTGTGAAAAGGAGCCTATCCATAACAAATAATTGGGTAGATATGAATGCCGGGATGACACTTCCTATGATTGTTGCACTTGATGATGGTCCCTTAATTTTTATAAACATCATGTCATTGTCCGAGGTGAAAGAGAATGCCAGGCTCGCGTGTGCAGGTAGAGGTAGACTTTTTATACCATTTTCAGAGTTTTCATCCCGTCTGTATAGAAGGTATTCAGCGACCTTATTGTCTGCTTATCAAAAAACATTTTGCACTAGGCCTATATGTAGGCCTAATTCATGAAAATATTTATCCATGGGTTCAGACAGGAGCCTAACAAAGATGAACTATTTTAATAGTTTATTTTAATATTAAAATAAGGAAAAGGTTTTAAATCGATACAAATGGTAAAATATGTATAACATTATTATTATTATTATTATTATTATTATTATTATTCATCTTAACTTCTTAAGATAATGGGGAGGGGGCAACGTCACTGGTGTCGTCTCGATTGCGTTTTGCAGTGCGACAGGTACACGGAAGTACGTCAGCGGAAGTTCAAACATGGCGACGATCAGTAAGGCCGTGGTGGCAGTGCTCATTTTATTTGAGCAGTATTGTGTTAATTTTGCCGAATGGAACACTAGAGATTATATGAAAAAGGAGCATTCCCTTGTGAAGCCGTATGTGGGTAAGACATTGTTTTCTTAAATAATTGCTGTATTTTTCTTGGCGAAATCTAAGATTCGCCGGTCGTGCTCTGCGTGGCACAGTCACCTGGTCCGCAGTTACTGGAAATTTCTGTAAGTTCATCTCTCCTGAACAAACTTAGGTAATGCTCAGTTTTGTGATTACTTTTCTAGATAATAATCATGAAATGGTGTCCTTAATTTAACACCTGTGGAAACTTTGTTGTTTTTTTGTGATATATACTCAGTATAACGCCGTGGGGTATTAACTTGGCACGACTTTGCGCTTTGCCACAAGTCGATAACATATTAGTCATTAATTTGCATGTTCATAGACTCGGGTAAGCGTGGAATGAGTGCAGTAAAAATCAGGGGGTCCTCAATATTTTATTTAATTTTTAACGATGTTCAGCACCTTAAAGGGGTCGGATACAGGGGTCCTGTGCCCTGTTTCTTTATGCCAATAAGTACATGTATCAAGTTAGAGACCAGTGCTAAACTCAAGGCAAAACCCATTTCAAGTGAAGTATTACCTCTCCAATTTCTTAAGAGCAATTTTAAAACAACTATCTATTCCCTGAAGCAGGCTTGATGTTTTGTTCAGTCAGAATTAAATTGGAACATGACCAACCAGAGATGTGATTTGAAAACTGTTGCATAAATTGAAGGCAATGGTTGTCTTTCATTTACTTGGCTTATATTTATCAAAATCATTGGTAAAATCCTTAAAGTAAGAGATACATATTATCACATTATAATAACTGAAAAACTTTTAAAAAAACAATCAGTGGAACCTACTTCAGTATTTGGTGATGCTTACTAGTAAACAGTATGCAGCATTTGTTATAGTTATTTTATTGTCATTGTTTTTCAGGAACTCCATGGGACTTTGTAGGGAGTACAATGCTTACCAATAATTACATTCGTTTAACATCAGATCATCAGAGTATGAAGGGAGGTCTTTGGAACCAGCATGTGAGTTATTAATCCAGAAAAAATTATTTATTTAAAAAATACTGAGTATTAGATATTTACTGATTTTTGAAAAAATGTTTTGTATTCAGTGAAATATGGTTTTAATCAATTTGGAATAATATGCTTTCAACAAAAGAAAAGTGGGGTGAAATTTATATTACTAAATTTGAAATTCCAGAGGAACTCGAATAGAACAATGATGATTTTACCAGAAGTTGAACACAGGCACCTGCATGGGTTTCTGTGTATGGAAAGTAATAGAGATTTTTTGAACTCAAGTTTTCACTTGAATATTTCAGCCTGTTCTTGTCAGAGATTGGGAATTACATATACAGTTTAAGGTGCATGGAAAGGGGACAAATTTATTTGGCGATGGCTTTGCCATTTGGTACACTAAAGAGAGACTGACAATGGGTAAGTAAGAGCAGTCTTATTATATGGTAATATTCACTGCCTGAATGGCCAGGTGATAGTGCCTATGAAGGGTGTATGAAGGGATGAAATAGAGGCATATTTATCTACAAATTTTGAATAAATTGCTGTAATAGATATTATGGAATTCCTTTAAAATCTGTACACATTTTTCAGTATAACTTATTTGTTGTACAGTTAGTTTGAAAATAATTTAAAAACAAGGTCAACAGTCTTTTTGAAAATACCATAATGATTTCTTATTGGTGCCTCATTTTCAGGAGATGTATTTGGCAGCAAAAATTTTTTCCATGGCCTGGCTATTTTCATGGACACCTACAGCAATCACAATGGTCCTCATAATGTAAGTACGAGGCTTGTATTTAACATAAGTGACTGGGGGATTACAAATAGTAGACATTCTTTTATGATATTGTGTTAATAATCATGCTTGTGCCGGTCTGCTTAATGTAAGATTCTCACATCCCAACTGTGCTGGATACAAATCCTCAAGTGTGGTATAATATGGCTATGTAATTTTATTACAATCAGTTAAAGTGCTGTTTCATTTGATGGGTATATCTCCACACAACATGTTACCAATGAGAAATTTGTACTTAATGTTAAGTTAAATTGTTACTTTTATGGTTAACCAATGCCCTGCAAAAAGCCGAAACCAGGCAATAACCATATAATATTTTCCATTATATGTAGCCAAGCAATTGGTAGATAGTGTCTTGTCTCTTGGACATCAGAAATATTTGTTCTTTTACTTCTAATGCATGTCAGCTATCTTGCTTTGCACTTGATGCTGGGTAGTCTTAGGCTGCCCCTAGTCTATCCAGATAAGTGCTATCATAAATCCAAGGAAATCACAGCTATTTTTCTTCCCTTTAATTTGCCACCATTTGTCTATAATAATATCCTTTGCTGGGCTGGCATCTACAGCTTTGCTCTTCTTACTCCACTAGCAAGAAATAGATTCTGACTAGCTATGGACAGTTTATTTAATGACTGTAAACCTGATGCACTGACATTATGCACTGACTGCATTATTTCAGTCTTAAGGAAGGCATTAATGGCTGCATTTAGATAATTAAATGGAAATGCATTCACACCATAAATAATGTGATGCTTGCAGGTGGAATGGGAATGTCCTTTAAGCCACTTCACCTGACTTTATAAAAGTAGCCTTAAATTTAGCTGGTATGCTTTCAATTGTTGGTATGGATAATAAATTTCAACTAGTTTTGTATTTCAGCATCTACACCCCTATATCTCTGCCATGGTGGACAATGGTACAATGGGTTATGATCACGATGCTGATGGCACACACACAGAATTGGCAGGTTGTGAGGCCCTGTTTAGAAATTTAGCTTACGACACTTATGTTGCTGTCAGGTATTCTGATGACACATTAACGGTAAGTTTTAATATGGTGTTAAGCAGTTTATTTTACCAAAAAGCTGTGAATTTTAACAAGACTTGTTAAAGTAGAACTTAATCATTTAATGTTTAGACCAGATAAAGTAGTCAATTTTGTCTAGATGAAAAAATTGCTTATCTAAAAAATATATGTATTGATATTCATCCATATTTACTGGAAACATTGACAAACTGAAATTGATTTATCCAAAGGTGTCGCATATGACAGGTTATTTTTGCTCCACATGATTATCCAGGTTTCAACCGACATAAATAACAAAGGGGGATGGAAAGAATGTTTTACAGTGAAAGGTGTCCATCTACCCACTGGCTATTATTTAGGCTTCAGTGCGGCCACTGGACAGCTAGCAGGTACAAAAAGGTCACTCCAAGTGGAGATGAATTAACCAACCAGCTCTGCATGGAGAGAAGCCCTAACATTTGGAGTGCTGTGCCTCACTTAACACTGTCTGTCTTGTAGATGCTGCACTGTGTTTGGTTTCCCTATCAACCTCAGCTGAAGTGCATTTAAGTTCATTGAAGTGAAATGGCTTAAATGAACTTTTGTGGGAAACTTTCTTTTTCATGCAACCTTATTTGGTTTATTCAATATATTTATATGAAAAATTTAATTAAAGGTCTTTTTGAGAGTTTGGCATGCTACTGTCAGCTTCGAGGAAAGCTTTGAATTTTCATTTTTGAATTGTTAAGTAAGACCAGAAAGCTTTTTAAACCTATGTCAGCCTACCTTCACTGAATGGTGCCAAATTTATTGAATGAGCCATTTTAATGGTTGCATGAAACTCTATATCTTGAATATAGGGAAGAACTAATTATAGTTTCCCTAAATACAAGTCATTTGAGCATGATGTAGAACTAGAGGCCAAACATTGTAGTGCTAGATTTTCATCACATTCCATTTTCAGGTATCCACAGACATTAACAATAAAAATAAATGGAAGGAATGTTTTAAAGTGAAAGGTGTACATTTGCCCACTGGCTATTATCTGGGCTTCTCTGCTGCAACGGGAGACCTCGCAGGTACAACCAGATTGGAACACAATCACATATTTAAGAAAATATATAACTGATTTTATTATTTCCATTTTCTGTTGCTGATTTCAAATTTTTTTTGTTATCAGTGGGATTGTGGGATATCCGAATTGCTCATTCAATTCAGAACCTTCTTCCATCTATTAAGTGTGTGCTCATAGAAGGTTGTGGAACTTATGCTTGTTGTTTATAACACTCATTCACTTATAACTTTACCTTTAGTTTATAGCTGTCATTGTAGTGCTAGTGGGTTAATGTACGTATGAAAAACGGTATAAAGCTTTTATAATCTTTTGATTTGATGTTATGTAATGAAATAATAGACTTAGACCTGCTGTGGGACTTTTAAGTTAATTTGAGGGGTGTGTCATATATATCTGCACGTCCATGATACTGGGTAACAACATTGGGTTATCAGCTTTGAAAGTCTGTCAAAATATTCCTATGTGTTGGATTACAATGGGAGTGCTTTCATGTGACAGGGGATGAATTTATCTTATTTTAACAAACAATTTTGTGTTTCCAAACATTGCTGTATATTTTTAACTTTTTAACTTTTTAATTCTTAGCTGGAAATGACACTTTTTTTTAGTTCTTTTTTAATATTTATATATATTAATGCAGTTCTTACCATAAGTGTTTTCCTCTTCTTGAATGACTAAAAGTGATGTTCATATTTATATATTGTGATTAGAACATGACATGTTTGATAGTACAGTATAAAAGATGCATCATTTAATCAATATTTTGATGCCAAAGGTTTCTGGGACTGCTTTTTATGTTATTTGATACATTCTATTTATTTTCAGATAACCATGATATTATCTCTGCTAAATTTTATGAACTGGAAACAGAAAGAGTAAGTATTGATATTACATGTAAGTGCAGTTTGAATTTAGTGAAGAGATTTATATCTTCCATTTTGATATTATTGAAAAGCTAAGCTAAGAAACTTTTTGTTGGGCATGGTGACCCTCTGAAAAACTCATTAAGCACTCATTAAAAAAGTCTGTGTTTTTAGCTGCAAATGTAACATTTATAGTGATGTTTTTTGCCTTCAGTCTTTTTCAAAGTGACTGAAAGTTAATCACACCATTTCATTAGATTATTAGTGGTAATGAAAGTGTAACATTTTATTAATTTCAGAAAGATGATGGTGTTGATTATTCCAAAATAGAACCATCTGCACAGTTTTTTGCTTCACCGAGAGGTTAGTAAAGATTAAATTATTCATTTTATTGCATAGTGTGAGAGGCAAATATGCTGTTACTTGAAAGAGAGAATATTTTATTTGGCACTTTGCATTCCAATAAAGTTTTTCAGAATCAATTTGCCCATCAGGTAGAAATTAAAAATGGATCATAAACATATATTTTCGTATATTAAATGTGAACTGTGTTTATCTCTGTATATTTAAAATAGTCCATGATAATTGATGTTATTATTTTTAGACCATGTTGATGATGCCAAAGGGGCCTTCATGTTGAACAGTTTATCTGGCTGGAAGCTGTTAGTGGTCATCATACTCATTATCATAGGCATAGGAGTGTGCCTTATGGTGGGCTTTATCATCTTTCAAAAATCACAGGAAAATTCAAGAAAACGTTTTTACTAAATTTCACTTTCATGTTACACCAATTATATTGTTTCAGAGTAGAGTCTGATTACAGAGTCCAAAGATTGAGTAAAAACTGAGATAACATGTGTTGTTTAAAGTGAACAAAGATATTTTCCAAAATGTGTTAATGTTACTTTTTTAAAGAAAAAAGTACAAGGAATACAGTGGCCTGTGTTTTACCAAATGCTGGTGGCATAACGATGTAACCAATCTTAGTACACTTGTGTACCTGCAATAATGTATGCACTGGGAACAATTGAGAATATTGTCCAAAATTTTGAGCCATTTATTTTTTAGTGAACATGTAACATTAAGCTCATGAATTTAAGACTTTTTTCTGGGTGGTATTCAGCCTAAAGCAGCCCCCAGTCATTCGGTCACCAAGCTAGTTCTTCCTTTCTATTTACAACCCAATATCATGTCTGTGAATGATGAAAAATGTTGTACAGAGATACATTATTATTGTTATTGTGTATGCGGTGTTTATAATTCAAGATAGTTCTTAATGCAATGAATGTTGAGGCATAAGAACTTGTTCACCAACATCAGTAAAAGTATGTTTATGGTTGCAGGATTGTACAGGATACATTTAATTTATTTTTGTTACATTTGAGAAGACCAAGTGGTTTTATTATAATTGTCAAAAACGAACTTTATAAGCTGAGAATAAAGAACGGTGTACAGCAAGTTCAAAACCACTTCTATAATTAAGTATTAGAGGGCTGACAGTTCTTTAATGCTTTTCATTTTTTTCCTCAAGTTGTGCTAATAAATTGTATCTCTTATTCACATCAGTGTTACATTTGATATTCAATTTGTGTTCCATCCATATTATGGTAATTGGCTTCTTTTGTGTAAGGTGAGCAGGTGCTAGTTTCAACTTATGAATTTAAACATTTTATATGCCATTTCATATCTTGAGCCCACTGCTTGTTCAGAGGTGATTGGGTAACTTGGAAGAAAATTGATGTATTTTGTATTTTTTCAGGTATTATCAGAAAGACATCCATTGACAAGTAATTTGAACTTTGCCTATTAATGTAGTTATATTTAAATGCCAAATCAAAGTAGCAAATACTGGTAAGGAACTAAGTAGACATTGAACCACTAGGTAGGTAGTGTTTTGTCCACAACAATTAGAATTTATTTTTGTAGTGCAATTTGAAAAGAATAGTTTCAGTTTCATATCTTCCATGTAGTTGGGTATTCATAGTAAGGCAAAGGAAAGGTAGGTTAGGTGGTTCACCAATATTCATGTTAGATTGAAACTTAAAATGTTTTTCTTTCAATACAGCAGGCACAGAGAAACATACAAGATACAAGTAGCAGATCTTTGCTCAATTAAATGTGGTTACGTTAAACAAATGCCTCAAAATGTGAAAGACTTAAAAACAACACCAGAAACCACAACCAGCCTATTTGTGCTTCCAAAGTTTAAAATTTAAAGTATTTTAGCAGCTTTAGAAGCTGCCAGATGATGAAATATTGAACAATACTAATTTAATGTACATAGCCTCGGGTGTTGTTCTAACACTATGGAAAAGATGGGGTATAGTAATAGTTGTATGTATGTAATAGTTTTGTACATGTGGACTATATCATTGTATAATAAAAAAACATTCTTTGGAAAAATATTGCAGCACTTGTTATTGTTAATGGGTATTGGATTCATGTGAGGGATTGTCAGTGTCAATCTCTTTTTATTCACTTTAAAAAAATCACAGCAATAACTTATAAACAACATATATTATGACTTTTAAATAAGTTCCTCCTTTCAGCTTGGTTTGTGTTATACTACATTACACTAAAGTTTTTCCTACAAAATTGTTCCAGCATTTGTGTTCACAGTATATATACGATCAGAGTCATGGGGACTTGGAAGACAACCATTTTTCTCCTCACTGAGAAATTTCTCCCCTTTCTCCTTTCCATCTTTCTATCAAGTCCACTTTGCAGCCTAAATCCCTGAGTGCACTCTTGGCTTCATCCGTACAATCTTTATGTTGCTGGTAGGCCAGGTTAATCAAACCTTCCGCACCAAGTTCCAAGATTGGATCACAGTATTCTCTGGTACGAGCTACTAAATTCCTCAGAGCCATGCAAGCCTGCTTCTGAAAATGGGAATTTTGAACATCATTTTAAAATTTTATCAAAATAAAAGTTTTTGGTACCTTTTCTTGAAGCAGCATCAGGGATGCCTTAAACAAACCTAAAGAAGGGGTGCAACAAACTGTGTCAAAATCTGGATATGAGCATTATTTTTATAAAATCAAATTCTTTCAAGATATATATATTTTTTTCTTTTGATACTTGTTTAGTATTTTTTTTACTTCACTAGGGTATGAAGTTTGTTAATTCTAAAGTGTATGTCAACAGGGGTGTGTTTAGATTAAAAGTTATCAGTCCAGCAGGATGGACATATCTCAGCCAAGGCAAGGTCAATGTAATCAGCTTAATTATCTGTAACTTGAAGTGCTTAGGTGAAGTAGGGAAAACTTTGTTGTTCATGTTTCTTTGCGAGGAGGCAAACTTGTAACAAATTTGTGAAAGAGAATAAAGTCCCCTGTAGTGTAATAAGGTGGAGGAACCCCTTTAAGCAAGCAGTAATTGAATAGATATAATGCTTCATGTGACAAGTGCATTTTGTGTATTTGCTCATTTTCCATTAATAACTGTAGCTACCTGCACAGCAGAGACATCTTTGTGTATCTTCATCCCTTGGATAATGACTTCATGGCCTCCACATTTCACGATTTTGGCACAATGAGGGGGTAAGCGCAGGGCAAGTGTTCCCAAAGCTGCACAACCATTCTCACATATCTGACATAAAATATTTATTGTCTAAATGACTAGGAAATCAACATTTTCAAGGAAACCAACAAAAAAAAAAAAGAAAAAAAAAAACACTGATCACATATTTAGCTATGTTTAACTTTTAACTCATAGATAGACTGAAAAAAAAAAATACAGGTATGCCAGTCTCGACCAAAAAAAAGTACACAAAGTATGATACCTGTACTTGGTATTAGTACACTATAACACTCAGTGACTGTTACATATATAGCACCTATTAGTTATAATAAATAAGAACAAGATGACACACTCTACCTGAGGCTGTGCCTGGTGTGTCCCCATAGCTCCCACAATCAGCTCCACACCACCAGCATTCACAATAGCTGCCTTCACATTGTCATTCCCTGCAATGGTTCGCATCAAGCCAATGGAATGCTTGGCTAAACCCTGAAAATACAGAAGTATTGAAATATTTCTCACAGAGATTGCTGGTATTCTTGAAAAACCATCTGACAGCCAGACACATTTGCCATGAATTGAAAATGTATGATGTTGGCATCAAGCCAATGGAATATTTGGCTAAACCCTGAAAATACAGATGAATGCTCTGTCACAGAGATCGCCCATTACCGAGTACCTTGTCTGCAAGTATGTGATGGAAAGCTCTACCTGATGGACTGGCATCTTTTCTTTGTTATTTCCAAGGTTTGATGCTTTGACCACAGGCAAAAAAATAATCAATTCTTTGAAAAAAAAACCTGTCCATATCAATAAGATTTCATGTTTGCATGCATAAGTTAAAACTATATGTTTTGACATAATTTGATATCTTAACACACGCTTTATCCCTTAACTTCATCCCTAACAGCAGAGTAAGAACCCACTTTATTTGATATCTCAACACTTTATTCTTAACAGCAGAGAAAGAACTCACCTGGTGATGCATGTTTTCAGTGAGGGTAGTCATCAATAGCTGTAAACCCCCTCTGTCTGCTATCTCCTGACAAAACTCATTCCTGACAGCAAGTTTACTCAGAGTTGCAAACAGCTCCCCAAGTACAGCTACATCCCCTGTAAAGCCTAAAATTGATCCAACAGATATAAGAAGAATAAAAATATCAAAATGTTTGATGATTTGCACAGTCGATTATTTTGCATTTATCACTGACTTTGAAGTTACAGAAATGTTTACAGAATCTATGAATAATCATGCACTTTCTTGATGTTGACTCATTATTATCAGATCCTTACCATTACACGTCTCCAATATCACCTTCAAAGCATTTGCCTCTGCCACTATCATCTTGGCATGTTCGTGAGCTTTTCCAAATGGGACCCTTGGATCATCATCAAAGGTTAAAACACGTAATGCAAAACATACTTCTTTCACAATCCCAGCACTTTTCTGGTGTGCAGTCAAAACAGAGATGAGTACAGAAATAAGATTCTGTTCTACATAAGCTTGTCTGTTCTTTTCATGCATGACACAAGTCAAACGAATCATCCTTACAAGCGCTTCACAGAGTTCTTCAGATTCTTCACTGTCCTTCAGCAAGTTGGTGAAGTACTCTATACCAGTCTGGTCCACCAGGTCAGGCTGCCCATTCAGAAGTGAACTGAGGGCATCCACACAGCATTTCAGAAGTTCTTTGTCAGAGGAAAGTTTCTGACATAATTTGAAGAGTACAGGGTATGCCTTGTTGCTACCAGCAAGACATCTATGAGGGAGATCTATATCACATTCTGTTTTTATCTGAGCTAAAGCTGCCTTCACTGTGGTAGGATCTATATCTCCACTGTCTAGAACACCACTGAGATTCTGCACAGCAGCAACCACTGGGTGTGTGGTCCCCTCTCCAGTGTGGGAACTGATGTCTTTGACTATGTTGCTGAGGTCTATTCCCTAGAGAAAAAACATTGATGTTAAGAGCATCTTTATGATGCTGCACTTTAATTTGTGACTAATGAAATATCTTAAACATGTCCTTGGGGTCAATTGTCTTATACAAGTCAATGAAAAAATAAATTCAGAAAACATTATCTGCTGATTATAACACACTTCACCTTGTACTGTAATTTACCAATTTGACTGCAACAACTACTGCACATTAGCCCCTCCCATCCCCTAATTCTACCTGTGCCAGAAACTGCTGTTCAGCTTCCTGCAGTGCCTCTTCTGCTGACATGTCAAACTCTTGCATGTTTTCACAGACCACATCATCAAATGTTTTCTGTGTAATTCTTTTGGCCATGGCAGTCTGTAAATAATGCAATAACAACCTGTCATTATATAAGGATATTACTATCAACACCAACACATATGTCAGCAGCTTACATTGTATGTATTCAAAATTAGTAGAAAGAAAAATGATATGGTAAATCAGACTTGGATAATTATTCAATGAACATATAAAACATGATGTAGTTGGTATCAAACTGTAAAAAAATTCAAATCCACCATACAAGTTTGCCCAAAATATTCAACAGTAAATTACAAATATATGTAAGATGTCATTGTTAAAACCATACAAATAGTCTTAGTAAAGAAAACACGTTCATCATTTTTTATACATGCAACAAGCAACTATATTAAGATATGTAGCAAGTATATGACTGAGTGTTCTGAAATTAATTATTACAAATAGTAGTGATTAACAAGTGTATATGTTAGCATTTTATTATCATCATTTTTGCTTGGTTTAAGTTTATTATCACATTATAGTACTATCATTCATGTCCATCATTTTTACCAAATTATGTTTCAAATACATTCAAAACATGAATACTAACAGGCCCGTAGCCAGGGGGGGTTCGGGGGGTTCGAAAGAACCACCCTTTTGCTGGGAAAAGGTCCACTCTGGATAAAATTTGATATATGTACTTGAGGATTCTATGGTAAAAGGTCCACTTTTTCAGAAAACGAACCCCCCCTCTGAAATTGCTGGCTACTGGCCTGACTAATGTCGTGAATAGTAATTACTCAATCTTTTAATATTCTCAAAAGGGAAAAATTATAAAAGTTTACAAATACATGATTTCAGAATCATTGAAAATATATTTCTTAGTTTCATTTGTGGTGTCTGTGCTTTTTCTGTAAAGAATACACAATAAACTACTGGGTATAATGTATGATCTTGCCTTTCAGTTCTGTTGCTACCACTCAATAGGACTGTTTTAATTTTAAGATATTGTGACTTAAAAAAATACAGTATCTGTGAAATTCACAATTTTCCCATTTAAAAGATCGAGTCATTACCGCATACTGCAGACACATGAGTCAGCAACTGACAATAGAAGTGTTAACCTCTCAAAAGTTATCACAGTCACAGCTTGCAACTTCAGCTTCCCAAGTTAATGCAAATGCATGTTCTGTTCTAATCACAAGTAGCGGGTTATAGGATACTAGATTATCTGTGCCGGTTATCAAAATAAATTAAACGTAAATTGTTGCAGAAAATTGGTCAACAACTTGATACAACAGTACTTCAAGTACTTGATTGGTGAATTATGTTATCCCCTGCAATGGCTAATTATGATTACCAGCATTAGAGCAAGGAACTTAAACACTACCTTCTTGGTTTTCCTCAGCAAAACAATCCTCGCTGTATTTGCTTAAAGGTAAGACAATGTCACAAGGTTGACACTGGCGTGGTCACCCTCTTTAGCTTGGTCGTTACTCAGGAGCACAAATTTCCGATAAGGTCTAACGCAAGCTCAATGTTGTACGTTTTTTCCTTTTTTATTAAAAAGTATTCGTGACTTGTGCAGATATCATATGTACACCTTCCTTTATATAAATGTTGTTTCAATTTGTGTCTTTTTTGACTCAAATTACCCATCTATTAAAATTATCAAAATTATCCAATTATATCAGATTACGACGCGCGCACCGCCAAATTCAGGGGATTACAACTGTAAGTACCCACGTTGTTCAGGTAATTAATCACAAATGAACCAGCTGTGGTTTTGTATCTCTTATGTACTAGAAATTATTCACACTTTTTAATATTTGGTTTGTTGTGTTTTGTTTTAGTGAAACTGAGCACAACGGTGCATTTAATAGGGTTTATTTTTAACATTGATACTCGTGACGAAGTGTAACAAAAATCCCCCAGCGGCCAAATGCTCATGCTTGTATACTTGGGCTTTGTCCTCATTTCTTGTGAAAATACGTTAGACTTTTATGTCCCTACATAGAAAGAGGATATTTTATTCACGTGAAAGTTGGAAGGATTTAATGCTGGTGGTATTGGACCAGAGAGGATGGGTCGTTTCACTTTCACTTTAATATGAGGTATAAAGGTTAAAAATGAGGTCAAATATTTGCCACTCAACCCGACCAAATGCCATTATATTACATGGTTAAATAGCGAAACTTACAGAAATAACAAAGAACGTTGCCTGATACTTTCTGAAAAAATATCTAAGCAGATAATTTCTGTTTTCTTCCTGTGCTATTTATATTTAATCCATACGGCTGTGTCCACCCACAATCCACAATCCAATTCAGGAAATGACCCAGATAGCAGGATGGCATTGGGCCAACGTTGGCCCAACGCATGGTTGGTTGTACTGCCAATATTGGCCCAACGTTGGCAAGCCAACCACCGACGTTGGGCCAACGTTGGCCCAATGTATGGTTGCTCATTGGCACAACGTTGTACAGGCATTGGCCCAACGTCATTTTGCCAACCTGCCAACGTTGGCCCAACGTCATTAGGCCAACCAAAGGCATTGGGCCAACGTCATGCCAATGTTGGAATTCTGACGGTTGGGCTGCCATCGTTGGCCCAATGTCATACCCCTAACAAACCTTCATTGGGCCAATGTTGGCCCAACGTTGGGGATTTTAAAGTGCCAACATTCATCCAACGTTAATTATTGCTTTCAATTATTTATTTTTCAAATGAATTTAAAGGCAATATATTAAATTTAAGCTTTAATATTTATATTCACCACAAAAAAGTGATTATCAATTCTACAACTGATTTTATTCGAGTGCATGTATATACATAAGGTAATAATAAAAGGTATAATAAAAAGTAAATGTTAAAACATTAACGTTTATTATAATATTCTAAAAGAGTATGTGAAACTTATTTTTTAAAACACAGATGGCTGATCTTAACCTAAGTTTATAGAAACAATTCATGCTTGAATCATTTTGAAAACCTAAGCATGCTAGATGCATTTGGATTCTTGTAATATCCAGATGTTTGTTGCAATTGCATGTCAAATACTAAGAAATGGCCCATATATATATATATATATATATATATATATATATATATATATATATATATATATAACATATGAACTCCAACTATAATTCTTTTAACCACATTGAAAATTCTGAAATCTAATCAACTCATTAACATTTAACAACAACACTTCTATCTTACATTAAATGTCCTTTCACTTCAAATTCCGCATGATCTCTTCCTTTGCCTGCCTTAATGATCCTTTATGTCACTATACTTCTGAAGGTTTCTCAAACATGTATGAATAATATTTTGTTTCATGGTCCTGCACTAGAGCCACATTTATTTTTCTTGGATTTCAGCATTTCCCACGTATTTTCATCAATGATATTACAATATTCACCAGAGTCTGGTAAAACACTGAGATTAACACTGCTTATAGATCTCTATTTCCACCATTTTGCATCAGTTTCCACACCAAATGTACATGCACTCCTGGATTATCATGTTCATAACTGTGATTTACATGGGTAATAGTTTCAGTTTTGCAGACTTTTGCAAAGTGATCCAACTTCTTACACTTGTTGCGAGATTTTCCTCTAGCAGGGCATTAAAGGTCACGACCAAAGTGTCCCTTACCTCCACATCTGTAACATGTTTTCTCAGTCAGGGGGTTTCTACTTCGTTTTTTATGTCTGACCTCCTGGCGTTTAGACTGAGGTGGTTTGTCAAATGACTTCGGTTTCACCATACTCACAGTTTCTGGTGTTCCTTTTCATTTAAATATTTAACTGACGATGTATATTCATGTTTCTCACCTGTGTTTGAGAGAGTTCTGAAAATATCGTGTACACCTGTTCCTGCAACATAAGCGTGCGTCTCCTCTGACAAGTATTTTTAATTTTCCGTCTTTGCTAATTATTCATTCCGTCCGTTGGTTCTGAAAAAATCAATCCTTTTCCCGAATCCGTCAGCGAAGAGTTTCAAACTTTCTAGCCAACGCGCTCGTCTAGCAGGCGCCTCTCCGACTTCTGTACGGCTCGATTTTCAGAATTTCGCATTTTTCCTCCATTTTCTCAAAGAAAGTTGGCTTACAGTCTTGCACTAGAGTTTATCCTCGTCGCCGTTGTTGATTCCTTCGAATCAAAACACATGACGAATCAAATCACTCAACGAATTGTATCAGTTTGATACGCTTGTGCCTTTTTCATATCCATAACTCTAAGGAACGCTATATCCGGGTCCTTGACCGGCTTATCATAAAAAACGGAATTTTAAAACAGCGGCCGCCGGAACGAGTAGCTGTACCAAGTTAACAACAGTTCATTCAAATTAAAAGTCAAAGTCAAAACACAACATATAAATTAAACAAATAGTGCACTAATGAGGGACTTTGAAGATAAGAGAGAGAGAGAGTGAGAGAACTGAATCACTCTAGTGATAAATTAAATCAAAATTGACCAAATGACAGCAATTAATGCTCACTGGTAAAAAAAAAAAAAAAAAAAAAAAAAAAAAAAAAAAAAAAAAAAAACTGACATCACCAAATATTGGCCTAATGGCTGGTTAACATAAAAAAGAATCTGGCTCAACATAAGTTTAAAGGTTAAAAATGACAAAAATTAATTGGCCCTATGCACGTTGATTCAACGTCAAAAAAATGATGTTGGTCCAACATTGGCCCAAAGGCGGCAGGCCAACGTCAAAGTGCCAACGTTGGCCCAATGTTGGCTTAACAGCGGCAGGCCAACGTCAAAGTGCCAACGTTGGCCCAACATTGGCCCAATGGTGGCATGCCAATGCCAACCAAATGCCAACCGTGCCAATGTTGGCCCAACGTCTTCTTGCTATCTGGGGACCTAACCGCAGAGGTCGTATTGTCCAATGGCATGGCTTCTTTTTCTTAATTTTTAGGTTAGAGTGGACCGAAATAAACATCAGAGGTGGAATTTTGATTTACGGTTTGATTGTGCGTATGCCATGCACGGAATTTACAAACGAGCGACGGGATGATGTAGCCTGCAGTATTTGCAGTAAGCGTGCCAAGTTTTAGGCCGCTCCGCTGCCCGGCAGTATTTTATTTCGATTATTATGTTTAAGTTGGTGGCTTCTTGTTTCACAAGCTTACTCTATTTTATTGTCTCTATGGAGGTATATGGAGACTTTACGACATTCGGTTTGAAGGCTTTAACCACTTGTTATAGTTTATTTTTGCATTGTATTGGATTAATGTGGCAGTCCAAGGTTGTCCTAGGTGGTTTCCAAGTTTATGCACCCGGTTTTAATATCATTGCCATGCACAGAATTTACAAACGAGCAACGGGATGATGTAGCCTGCAGTATTTGCGGTAAGCATGCCAAGTTTTAGGCCGCTCCGATGCCCGGCAGTATTTTATTTCGATTATTATGTTTAAGTTGGTGGCTTCTTGTTTCACAAGCTTACTCTATTTTATTGTCTCTATGGAGGTATATGGGGACTTTACGACATTCGGTTTGAAGGCTTTAACCACTTGTTATAGTTTATTTTTGCATTGTATTGCATTAATGTGGCAGTCCAAGGTTGTCCTAGGTGGCTTCCAAGTTTATGCACCCGGTTTTAATATCATTTAGCGATTTTATGACAATCGTTTACTATCCAATCAAGGTGACAGACGAGCGTGGTTTCATCTATTGTTTTTGCAGCAGTTATGCATAGTAATCACTGTGTCATTTGGCAGACTTTTATGAACTGGAGGGAAAGATAGATAAATCAAATGTATGTACAAAAATATTAAGAAGATACAGTTAGAAGATACAGTGATTAATTGGTTTATCTTTTGGTATGTTGACTTTATTTGAGTCACATAATGTGTTACAGGAGATATATATGCTATAACAACCTAATTTTTATGAAAAGTGATTTGGTCAGTTAATTAAAGCCAGTATCAAGGCAGACAGCTGAGTACTGGCCAGACAGGTGTTAGCATGCCCTGTCAAACTTGTAACTTTTCTATTTATATTTATGTACAGGATTGCATGCCATGTTGGGTCTTGTTCCACCTTGAAATTAGATTTTTTTTTTTTTTTTGTACAGTATATAAGCTGTTTACATTTACTGTAAAAGATAACTGGACGTGACCACATCAGATAGTTGAGTAAGCTGTCTTGTGGTCTCAGCTCTCAACCAGGAATAAACCTGACTGTGTGGAAGTACTTACTAAGTCTTGTTTGTTTATTCTTGGACCATGTCATGGTGGATCATATCTCCCAAACCCACCATGATAATACCCTCACTTCAAATCTAACCTTTATATTCTGTTATTGAGTTGAGGTATGCATCAAGTATCTGTAACTTGTAAGTCACGAAAAAGGGAAATGTGTACTAGTACATGTACTACATTCTTTTTAAATGATTGAGGTGAATCTGTTTGTTCTATGTCACAAAGCTACAATAACTATGTCTGGTGGTGTTTGAAGCAATCCAAGACAGGGTTTTGAATACATTCCAAGTGCATGAATGGCTTCTTGTTGAATTAAAACAATTAAAACTTTTAAAACATATATTGACAGATATATAGCCTAAATCAATATTACAAAAAATAATCATATTCACCACCCCCTGGTGAACCTCGGTGGTCAGTCATCTTGACACAGTTTGAAAATAATGCGGGTTCTTGTGTAAGATCCAGAGGGTCTTGGGATATTGAGAAGTCTAGTCATGGAATGAATGGTGTATCTAGAAAACCTTAGCTTAAGTGAATGTTTTGGTCTTTTGCTTTTTCCAAAATTGCTTCAGAGTTATATTGAGTGTTAGAAAAGGAAGATTAAAGGCTGGTAAGTTCGAGGAAAATGCCCTTTACCTTTGGAAAATTTGTTAAGTATAAGGTTTTGGTAGGAAAATCCTAGCTTAGAATGCTTTAAGTGTATTAATGATCTATCAACCTGTCACTTTGTATAATGAGCCCATAGGGTAATATGTAAACTTGTATCTTTTATGGAATATAAAAAGTTTTGAACAATTCAGAATTATCCCTTGGAGTAAAATACCTGTAAAATTACCACTGACATAGTCCAAAATTTACTTGCATGATAAAACGCAAGAATTATTGCATGGTCAACAAGATAGTTCGAGGCTAAAGCCATGAGTAAAGCTAGCGCTCACACAGGTGGTACAATTTAATCCCTTCTGCTGTGGATGGCTTTAGATGGCCCCTCCGCCATTAAATTAAATAATCATTGTGAACTATACTAACTCGTCCATACCTTCATTTCATGTCTTACATCATTTTACAAAATTTGTATATAACCCAGCAGCACTAGAGGAGGGTCTAGCCTTAGTAAAGCTGTGCTGAACTGACTAGCTGGCTTGTAGACCTGCTCGTGACACCACTTCATGCAAGTGTATACCCATTTGTTACTACAGTAATTCAGGTGCAACACTATTAACTAAAAGCATCACATTAAATTACAGTTGGGACTCCTGAATAGTGATTTCCATGCGTGGGATAAGTTTGAATTATTTATAAGTTATGTTTTGTTACATGTACTAGGATGATATTCACATGTCTACATTGACAGTGTAGGGAGTAGAAAGGTGAGAGGCTTAGTAAGTGAAGAAACACTGCAAGAATGAATATAGAATGCTTCCTTAGTTAAAGGGATAACAACTGTTCATTTTGGCCAAAAAATGAATTTTCCTGGGGTAAAGGACAATTTCCCCGTACTTACCAATGGTATATGAATCCATTCCCACATTCAAAATTAGTCCCTGTTTTTTTTTCTAAAAAGTTTGTTTTTTGTAATAATGGAGGTCACGTGATATGGAGGTCACGGGATGTGATGGCAGGCACAAATTCCAAAATATTTGTGTTAACCGACATTTTGGGGGTAAAATAGAATTTATTGTATTTCTCTGAGTTATCCCAGTGAAAATGTCAATAAAAATGGATCCAACTCCATGGGAACTCTTGCTGAGTGCAGTCAGATTAATAGATTAACATCCCTTCTCTTGTTTCCAACATACTGGTATAACATAATCATCAGCTTCTCTGTATTCTACTCAATGCCAGGAGGAAGCATGTTAATCTGATTGCATTCAGCGAGATTCCTTGCAGAGTTGGGTTGATCTGCATAGAACC
The DNA here is from genome assembly GCF_051362555.1 of Lingula anatina. Taxonomy (NCBI): domain Eukaryota; kingdom Metazoa; phylum Brachiopoda; class Lingulata; order Lingulida; family Lingulidae; genus Lingula; species Lingula anatina. The sequence continues at coordinate 68,794,954 of NC_141767.1, read as the reverse complement.
ACAGTTTCATTGGAAATAAGCCCATAGTGCCTTGGTTATTCAGAGAATAACATACAAGCAGCAGCCCAATGAAGGTGGATCTCCAAAGACCTTTCATAACATCTGGTAACCTAACAATGTGTCTGTATATGGGTCATTTGATGGTAATACTTTTTTCACAAAGCATGATACACAGCATAGATATTTAGGGAACGGGTCCCTGGGGTGAGCTATTCTTGGCAATGCATCGACGACGTATAGGTTATGCAATGGTTACCCATCAACACCATCTATTTTTATTCATTAAATGGCACATATATACTGGTAGATTACACTGATGATAGCCCATAGAATGTAGTTGTTCATTTAAACATTTTATAGCATAATATTTATAATGGATTTTTTCCATATCTTAGAAACTGAAGAAGAAAGCATTCCTGTCTCCATCATGTCTTGGGAAAATGTAGTAAGGTGTGCTCTAGATAACAAGGAGGCTCTACCTGCACTGGTAAGTGATATTTTAATGAAATTTCCAGAACTATCACTAAAATATGATTTCTTTTGAACAAAACACACTCTTGGGGTTTGCTTAGTCAATATGTATATATTTCAATAATATCAATAAAGTTCCTGTTCCCATGGCTTTCACTTAATGATATACATGTATATGGACTCTGTATAAAAGTTCTAGAAATTTTCACTTTTTTAAAAATTTAGGTAGCAGACTACGTAAGTTCAGTAAATTCTGAGAACTTGCCAAATAAACCAGCAGAGCTTGCAGTGAAAATTGTCTCTGATGAGGGAGCTGAGCCAGGATCACACCCTGATTGCAACATACAGTTTGACTATGACTCTTGTGTGTGTAGATTCCTGAAGAACTCCATTCAAGGCGCCCAAATTCGTTACTCCTGGTTTATTGGTAACAATCTCTTGGCCGTTTCTTTCTGGGGGGCAGATGAAGAGAAGAGACAACTTGAAAAAGTGGTTTTTCAGACAGATAAAATTGAAGTGGCGTTTCAGCTTCTCTGTGCTCTCAGATATGTGCAGGTGTTGAGCTATGAGGCCAAAAGTGAATCTGCTGAAAGATTTGTATCAACTTTTGCACCTGTGAAAGTGGGTCTCTTCCAAATTGGACTTGATGAAAACCCTCCTGCTGATTCACCTTATTCCTGGTTAGTGTTAGATGAAGAACTTGTTGCCATTTATGCTGATATCCTCGACAGTAAACCAAAAGTGGACCCAATGTTCTTCTATACAGAATCAGGTAAGTTTCAGCAAGTAGTATTTAAATTATGTGTATGGAGATCTATAATGTATGATTTTAAAGTCTTTGTGGACATCATTTTGCGGAAGAACAGATGTGCCTGCACTTCATTAATTCAGACCTCACTCCAACATAATTTCATTTTGTTAGAGCCAAATGGCTCAGAAAATACCTTATTAAAACTAAAAAAAAAAAGTGATGAAGAGGCATAATTATGGGATAGTATTTCATTTCCTTTTACCAAAATGAGTGATATAAAAGCTTTATCTGTTGTGACAATGTTATAACTGTGGCGACCTGCAGATTATCATAACTCTTGTTCCAAGTCTTCTTATTATAATTAGTTGATGGTCATTTAAATTCTTCTTGCCAAAGAAATGGATTGTTATTTTTTATATGTTAGCATGAACATAGAATAAGAATGCTACTACGTGTAAATGTAGTATCCCATTTCTTTCACTGAAAAGCTGTTATAGTAAGTTATCTCACCCCAGTTTGGTTATTTTTCAAACATTGTATGTAAAACATAACCGCTTGTCAAGCAACCAGTGGAATACTCACAATAAGACAAAGTCATTTGTTTTTCAGGGGTAAATTGTGTAGATAAGGTGATTTTAAGCAAATTAGTGAACCCATGGTTGGTTGTGTTTGAATCCCAGGCAAGAAAAATTGTAATTGGGAATCCAGTTGAAGAAAAACCAGAGGGAAGATTTTTGGTAAGTAGATGGTCAAAAAAAAGTAACTATAATTTATTATTGGCTTTAAATTTTCTCTTACTGGCTTTGAATTAGGGGTAAACTTGTAATAATATTTTTTGGTGTACAAGAGTCTGTTTTAACTCTGTATAATGCTTCTTGCTGGCAGTTTTAAGGTAGAAGACAATTATTTGTAATAATATTTCATTATTCTTATCTGTGTTGGTGAAATTAAATTGACTGTTAAGTTTTATTAAATTGTAAGCATAACTTGAAAATTATACCAGAAAGGTATGTTTTTTGCCCAAAGAGGTGTGTGCTCCTTTAAAGGGTAAATCATTAAATGAAATTAACATTTACTGCCTAGGCTGGGGACGAAACTCCATTGACTGCAGTGTTAAGGAAACTTACACCAAAATCAAAAGGGTTATTTAGAGGTGAGCTTGAATATGACACTTTTTGCTTGCTTTTACTTGTTAAGAGCAGCCCCTCTTATTAGTACCACCAGCGTGTACGCTGGCGGTACTCATGGTTTTAGTCCCGACCCGTCTCGTCCGGCTCCGCGTACTGGCGCCGGATACAAGTCACCGTTACCGCTTCTCCTCCTAGACCGCAAGGACCCCTGTCCCCATCTCTTGGATTTAGGTCACATATAACCTCAACTTGAACCCCCAGGTTTTTTTGTCTCAGTCGGTACATTGACCTGGGCGTGACGCTCCTTGAAATGCACCCTTGTCAAAATTTTTGAAAATTCAATGCCAATTATCTACCCTACGGAAGGAATTATGGGAAAATTTTCTACAGACGGCTTTCCAAAAGTCATATGTGTAGATTTCAAATATGCCCTTGGATTTGACCTTTGACCTTTATTTCAAGGTCAAACGGGCCAAAATTTTCAAAAAAATGAAATTTTTTACGAAAAAAAATATTATTTGCACTGTTATTCAGACACTACACAGACTTAACCAATAATTATATTGGAAAGTGTTACCCTTTGGGTCATCTTTCATCTCTGTGAATTTGGGGTCAATCGGTGCATTTTCACAGGAGTAGCGGCCATAAAATACCGAAAATGAAAACTGTCTCTAATTCGGGAACCGTTAATGCTAGCGACCCGTTCTTTTTTGCATTTTGTAGAGCATGTAAAGCCCAACACTGAGAGTGGTCTCCGTTTTTTTGTATTTCATACGGTTTTCGTGTTATGCTGTATTAAAAAGTACTTTGTGGTGGCACATTTTTGTAACTCAGAATTGTAACATTTAGTCCCTTATATCTCCAAAACTGGCAGAGATAGGTCAATAGTTATTATTTAAGTTGAATAGGAAGTCATTTACTTGCAATCTAGATGTGAGCTTGAAATTGACCTTTGACTTACTTTTCACCATGAACTGAACTTTGCAAATTTTTGTTCCCTTTTATCTCCAAAACTGGCAGAGATAGGTCAATAGTTACTATTGAACTTGAATAGGAAGTCACATACTGGCAATTTAACAGTGACCTTAAAATTGACCTTTGACCTACTTTTCACCATGAATTGAACTTTGCCAATTTTTGTTCCCTTTAATCTCCAAAACTGGCAGAGATAGGTCCATAGTCACTATTAAACTTGAATAGGAAGTCACATACTGGCAATTAATCAGTGACCTTAAAATTGACCTTTGACCTACTTTTCACCATGAATTGAACTTTGCCAATTTTTGTTCCCTTTAATCTCCAAAACTGGCAGAGATAGGTCCATAGTTACTATTGAACTTAAATAGGAAGTCATGAACTGGCAATTTACTGTGACCTTTAAATTGACCTTTGACCTTCCTTTTACTATGAACTGAACTTAGCAAATTTTCGTTCACCTTTATCTTCAAAACTGACAGATAGGTCCATAGTTACTATTGAACTTGAATAGGAAGTAATACACTAGCAATCTGTGACCTTGAAATTGACCTTTGACCTACTTTTTATGATGAACTGCTTTTTGCATGTTTTCTGGCCTTTAAATCTGCAAAATTGGCAAAGAAATGTCCATGGTTGCTATTGAACTTGAATAGAAATTCATATACTATGATATTGAAATTGACCTTTGACCTACTTTTTCACCATGAACTGAGCTTTGCATATTTTCTTGCCTCTCATATCTTTAAATCTAGCAGAGATGTGCCCATTGTTTCCCCTAGGTTTTCTCTTTTGTCAGCATATATGCACCATTGACAACACATTTCAAGGAAAACCAATAGGCCTTTTGTCTAGAGAATACAGTAGTGAGCAAGGGTAGGAAAATGCAAGTCAATTTGAAAATCTGCTTGATTGTATCATTTTTAGTTATATTTTTTGCATATTTTGAGAACTCTTGTTGATTGCATCTTATAGAGCTTGTCAAACACCAGACTGGTGATGGTGTCCCTTTTAGGAGGGGGGGGTCCATACGAATGCGCTTACTCCAGCTGGTGGTACAATATCTGGAGGCGGTATCGCCTCTCTGATCCTCTAGTTTTTCAACGGCAATAATAAAACATAAACTGACGTTTTGATGTAACTGAACAACAAAACTTTAATATATATAGTTATACTTCATTCTTCTGTAGGTATATTTCTTGTCGGAGTTTTTGTAAACATCGTTGACTTACAGGAATATTGAAGTGCCCAATTATTTTTAGATCCTGATGCCTATATGAAGCAGCTGTTCCATCAAGGGGCTGAAGCAAATCCTCTCACTGCAACCCGAAATCCACTACCACGTCCACGCCGTGATGAGGAAGGTAATGAGAGGGAGATAGAAAATGTCTTACTGGAATCCTTACAAGGTAAGTTACAGTGACAAAAGGAACATTATGACTTTTCCTTTTCAATCTTTCGGATACATGATTTTGGAATCATTGAAAATATATTTCTATTTAGCAGTTGTGATGTTTTTACTGTATAGAATGGAACCATAAAGTAGTTTGCTTTTCGATTTTGTTGCTCCTACTCAGTAGGAATTTTCTAATGTTCAGAATTTCTTACTTAGAAAAATACAATGTTTGTAAAATTTACAATTTTCCCCATTGAAAAGATCCAGTCAGTACCACATATATGTAAAACAATTGAAAAGGTTTGATAGAAGTAAAAGGTTTGTACTGATCTCAGGGAGGGTCTTCCAGAAGACGATCAAAATGTTTAAGTTTAAATTGATGGGCATATTATTTTCTCTATCAGAAAACTGTCAAAAAAGGAAGGTGCATTAATATAGATAATTTAGAAGATGGTCAGCAAATATCTGTGGGTCTGCCCCTGTATCTAGCCCGATGACATTAACAGGTTATTCGTGTGTTACAGCCCAGCTCACGCCGCAGCAGACGGTGCAGGATCTCGATGAAAACCTGCAAATGATGTGGGTCATGGCGAAGTCCGAGATGGAAGATATGATAGCCAAGGGCCTGGTACCTGGATCTTCAATCATCAGCGGAGGTGGGATAAGATTGATATTACTTGTTTATTCTTCAAGTGTGAAACTTGGAAAGATTGTGATTTTTTTCAAGATGTGTGTGTTTGAAAACCTAAATATTGTTATCTAATACATGCCATTATGGTTGGGTCAGTTTTATTTGTTCAAATGTAGAAGTATGTGCATAATGCATGTTTGTAGGGCTGTTTTTAAAGATTTTAAATCAGAAATGTCTTGTTCCAACCATAAAACTATAATAATAATGGGCCTCCAAATAAATAGTGATTTTTTTTATACTGGAACCATTTGTAACATAATTGGGACTATGAGGGCATTTCCAGAGATTTAGATCGATCTTATTAGATCGACCTAACTCCCTGGGGGTTCACGCTAAATTGCAGTCAGCCGACTGTGCACTGAAGTTAATTACCCCCTTACAGCTTGTAGTAGGAGGGACGGACATTTAAGTCGGATTATCTGACAGTAATCTAGTGAGAGTCCCCACGGGGATAGATCGATCTAAAATCTATGGGAATGCGCCCTATGTAACTTCTCTGTTTTTTTTACACAGTTTTGTCTTTTCAGGACTTGATCCAGATTCTGTTGATCACTTCAAGAAATGTGTAGATGAAATTCAAGAAGCATTATTTGAACAAAGGTTTGTATTTTTCATTATGTCTGAAACTTTACCAACAGTAATGCACTAGTAAAGGATTTTTTTCAGAAAAAGTGGTTTGTATTTTACAATTGTATTTATTATAACACATGAAAATATTTTGATGAGCCTAATTAATTTTTTTTTAAATTGAGTCATTAATTTTTTCATATTTAAGAGATGCCGTCATGTGTATAACCATATTTTCTTTATGTCTGTTTTTGTTCAGGTATGAAATTGCACTTAGTCACATGAGGGGTGCTTCCAAAATTTTCTCTGAGTCCAAAAATGAAACCATGAAGTCTTTCTTCAACTTGGACAACGAGCTTGAGGTTTTGGAGAGGTTGTTCCTCTGCAGCTTGGCAAAACAATAATGAGGAGTTTGGAATATTTAGGTGAATTTTTGTGAGAGACACAAGACAATCAGTGATCACCACTGAAACTAAATTTAACAGATGAACAGATGCACGTGCATCAATTCATTTGATTCTGATTAGACCAAGAGACTTCACCTTTCAATGGATAAATGCAGCCTTTCTTGTTTTATTGAGAACAAGTTATTATTATAATTTTATTTTGGACAACTTACATTTTATATTATGATTTTCAGTCACTGGTTGCATCCTAGTAAGACAATTTTGATGAAAGCTTGATATGTTGATGTCCTTACAGATGATACATTAAAAAGTTAAATACTATATTTATCATTGAATATAAAGAATGTCACTTGTATATTCTTATTAATTTTTGATTTACTTGATAGTAGCTTTAATATTTTACACATTTTATATTCTTTATTAAGTTAACATTCTGCTCATTCATTCTGCTCATTCTGTAAATTAGACCTTTTTTTTGCACCAGTATATGTACCTGTTTTGAAGTGGTTTATTTTGCAGAGAATTATGTTTTATGTATGATTTACATATAGTTCTAGGAACATGATGTAAATGAACATTTAGAAGTTAATATGGGGATATTGTTGATTCTAAGACATTTCCACAGTTCCCCCCAAGACAACTCCCCGCTTTCCAGAAAAGAAAATACCTTGCTTTTGAGTCATCTATTTGAGACATTTATATATTTCTTGAAAATTTACTAAATATGAAAAAGAAAACGAAAAGTATTGGTTAACAATTACAAGAATTCGGAAGCTCACTTATGCCCTTAAACAGACCTTAGAGGAAACCTTCAATTATTAGATGCCATAGATATAAATTTGCCTTTAAATGTCAGTTTTTAATCAAACAAATACTACAATTTATTAATTTTTTTCTTTAAGTCAATTAATCTGCATTTCATTTGATTTTATTAGTAAGTTTCGTGAATATCAGGTTAAGTAAATAATAATTAATGAACTAGAAAAGAAAGCCAGATTCGATGATTCAGATTCAGATGCTTATTAATGTCAGGGGGTAGTGGTGAAACAATTAAAAGTGATAATTCATTCCTTAATGGGATACATGGAAGAATGAGAGTATCCGTATACCCAACATCTACAAGGGGATAAATTTTTATTGAAGGCAGGCATTTATAAATTTTCTCAAAATCACTGTCTTTGTTCATTCTCAGTATGTTATCCATCACAGGAGGTAGGGGGATATTCCTGATAAATTATAATAGATTCATACTTTTCAATTTATATATATACAGTGAGAGTGTTTGTGTGTGTATACCTATTTGAAAATGTTAAATTCCATTGTAGTTGAAAGATACATTGTACCTTTATTAAACTGATTCAGTATTTACAAACCATTATTTTGTCATGTTTCAAATTCTTTTAATAAAAGTGTGTATGCATTATACAGTAATGCGAACGTTTTTGTTACTTTAAACAATTGGTAGATTCATTGACTGCATTCACAGTGTTTATTTTTACGTTTTTATTTTCAAAAGAAGTATACCAGTAATTAGTACCACCAGCGTGTACGCTGGCGGTACTCATGGTTTTAGTCCCGACCCGTCTCGTCCGGCTCCGCCGGCTCCGTTGGCTCCGCCGGCTCCGTAAGCTCCGCCGGCTCCGCGTACTGGCGCCGGATACAAGTCACCGTTACCGCTTCTCCTCCTAGACCGCAAGGACCCCTGTCCCCATCTCTTGGATTTAGGTCACATATAACCTCAACTTGAACCCCCAGGTTTTTTTGTCTCAGTCGGTACATTGACCTGGGCGTGACGCTCCTTGAAATGCACCCTTGTCAAAATTTTTGAAAATTCAATGCCAATTATCTACCCTACGGAAGGAATTATGGGAAAATTTTCTACAGACGGCTTTCCAAAAGTCATATGTGTAGATTTCAAATATGCCCTTGGATTTGACCTTTGACCTTTATTTCAAGGTCAAACGGGCCAAAATTTTCAAAAAAATGAAATTTTTTTCGAAAAAAAATATTATTTGCACTGTTATTCAGACACTACACAGACTTAACCAATAATTATATTGGAAAGTGTTACCCTTTGGGTCATCTTTCATCTCTGTGAATTTGGGGTCAATCGGTGCATTTTCACAGGAGTAGCGGCCATAAAATACCGAAAATGAAAACTGTCTCTAATTCGGGAACCGTTAATGCTAGCGACCCGTTCTTTTTTGCATTTTGTAGAGCATGTAAAGCCCAACACTGAGAGTGGTCTCCGTTTTTTTGTATTTCATACGGTTTTCGTGTTATGCTGTATTAAAAAGTACTTTGTGGTGGCACATTTTTGTAACTCAGAATTGTAACATTTAGTCCCTTATATCTCCAAAACTGGCAGAGATAGGTCAATAGTTATTATTTAAGTTGAATAGGAAGTCATTTACTTGCAATCTAGATGTGAGCTTGAAATTGACCTTTGACCTACTTTTCACCATGAACTGAACTTTGCAAATTTTTGTTCCCTTTTATCTCCAAAACTGGCAGAGATAGGTCAATAGTTACTATTGAACTTGAATAGGAAGTCACATACTGGCAATTTAACAGTGACCTTAAAATTGACCTTTGACCTACTTTTCACCATGAATTGAACTTTGCCAATTTTTGTTCCCTTTAATCTCCAAAACTGGCAGAGATAGGTCCATAGTCACTATTAAACTTGAATAGGAAGTCACATACTGGCAATTAATCAGTGACCTTAAAATTGACCTTTGACCTACTTTTCACCATGAATTGAACTTTGCCAATTTTTGTTCCCTTTAATCTCCAAAACTGGCAGAGATAGGTCCATAGTTACTATTGAACTTAAATAGGAAGTCATGAACTGGCAATTTACTGTGACCTTTAAATTGACCTTTGACCTTCCTTTTACTATGAACTGAACTTAGCAAATTTTCGTTCACCTTTATCTTCAAAACTGACAGATAGGTCCATAGTTACTATTGAACTTGAATAGGAAGTAATACACTAGCAATCTGTGACCTTGAAATTGACCTTTGACCTACTTTTTATGATGAACTGCTTTTTGCATGTTTTCTGGCCTTTAAATCTGCAAAATTGGCAAAGAAATGTCCATGGTTGCTATTGAACTTGAATAGAAATTCATATACTATGATATTGAAATTGACCTTTGACCTACTTTTTCACCATGAACTGAGCTTTGCATATTTTCTTGCCTCTCATATCTTTAAATCTAGCAGAGATGTGCCCATTGTTTCCCCTAGGTTTTCTCTTTTGTCAGCATATATGCACCATTGACAACACATTTCAAGGAAAACCAATAGGCCTTTTGTCTAGAGAATACAGTAGTGAGCAAGGGTAGGAAAATGCAAGTCAATTTGAAAATCTGCTTGATTGTATCATTTTTAGTTATATTTTTTGCATATTTTGAGAACTCTTGTTGATTGCATCTTATAGAGCTTGTCAAACACCAGACTGGTGATGGTGTCCCTTTTAGGAGGGGGGGGGGGGTCCATACGAATGCGCTTACTCCAGCTGGTGGTACAATATCTGGAGGCGGTATCGCCTCTCTGATCCTCTAGTTTACAATTGGATAGTCTTGTCTGCTATAATAGTATCTACACCCCAGTTTACGCAAGTAGGTAAACTCCACAAACAACCACCAAAAAGACACTGATGATAAAGGCTTTATATTAGAGCTTAAAATTGATTTTATTTCCCCGTCAATCGAGGACCAGGGCTGTAGAAAGATAGCTTATGATGCTTGAATTATTCTTAATTATTCCTGTTAGGCATATTTATTTCAAAACATTGTTTTACTTATTTTAAAAAACGACAGTGTTGTCAAAATATATTTTAAAAAATTCCACTGCAACCCCTTACGTACCATTCATTTATATTTAATATGTATTTCCACACATATAGCTGTAGAAATACGTGTTGTGCCTAGAAACTAAACACAAAAAGAACAACACCTGTACCGCTAAGAATCAATTTTTAAATCATTCCATTATTATATGTTTTGGTATTTTTACTAAAACACATGCCTGCAGTGTTTTTCGTTCAGGATACACTCCCGCCCATCCCAAAACTGCACTCTTCTCCAACTCGACAGCATTCAGGAACGGTTTTGGCAATCCGATACGCTGACACGTACATATGCCCATACTTACTAATAAACAAAATAAGGATGTTTTTCTTCAAATTTTGAAGTGAGCCAATGAAAACAAAAGAAAAGAAAGATTTGCCGGTTCAACTTCTGCCTTGTGAATTTCCAGTGCGCTGTGTAAAGTAAGACGCTCAGTGTCTCAAGCAATTTTCAAAGTTACACAGTAGGAGTAAGCCAAAATGGAAATCGTTATTACGGTAAGCAATTTAAAAAGGCATGTCCTTTTACTAATTGTCGTGCGACTAAGCCTGAAACCTCTAGATCTATCTCCAAAGTAGTTCATAGAATCGCAGTCGAAGCCCAAACCGAGGAAGTAAATAAGAGGTGTCACAAAGTCTGAGACATGTTCTTATCTTATCGTCTTATTTTACTTGATTTTTAGCATATGGTTTTTAGAAATTTGGTGAAAATTGAATTGTTTCACGGAGTTAATGAAAACTATATTACGTTCAATTGATATTCCCTTTGTAGGTCTTCGTTTTACTGGTCACTGTGAATACCATTCAGAGTGAAACGATTCCAAGTAACAGCCAAGGTCAGAAACGTATTTTGGCATGTTCTTCTGCGTCTCAGTTTTGTTGAACAACATATAATTAAAAAGACTAAATCACAAATTTTAATAATGATAATTATAATATAATGGATTCTAGCGATATTTGAAATACAAAATGATAGCAAGATAAAAATAATTGTATTTGTGAACAGTAAACATTGAAAAAAAAAAAAAAAAGATTTGCTTTTTGGTAAACAAGGATGTATCCACTTGCTTCCACTCATTGTTTTTTTTTTCTTAATAAGTTATGAACCACACCAAACAAGACATGCTTTAGTGATGTTAGCTAGATGTTGCATTGATGCTTGGTGCACGTGGTAAAGTATCTTTGATCACATTTCATTAAAAAAATCGATATTCACGTATAAAACAACATCTTATGCTTCCTCACATAAATACTCCCTCTCTCTCACACACACGCACACACACACACGCACGCACATGCACAAACACAGATAAGTACACATGGATTTTATTCATAGCGTTTCATGTACGCAATGTTATCATTAATCCTAGAATACCCAGACGGATTCTGGTTTGGAGTTCAGTCGTTGAATTGCGTCTTGGACTTAAAGACCAAACGCTCCGTGGTGAAGCCGGACCCCGAGTTCCGTGTTCCCATACGGTATGCACACCGCTTGCTCTACTACCGAGGCCTAGTCTTCGAATGGGGAGTTAGTGAAGACGGGCACTCGCATGGCAAGTCTCCTGCGTCTCCGGACTGCGCCGTTCAGTGGGAGGCTAAGCCGTCAGGAAGGAGCAACTGTAGCAGTGACGTCGCCAAAGACTTCGCAGCATCCTACAAGTCGAAATTCGGAGAATATCACTTGATTACCAACAATTGCCATTTATTTGCCACTCGCCTAGCGCGACTGTTGCGAAGCGCTGATTGTAAATCTCACGAGACTACGTTCAGTAGGTTGGTAAACCGCTGGCTGCAGGGGCTGTGGACTGCGGTAGAGGAGTGGGTGACCCCGAGCGAAGACGGACATACACCAGTTTTCACCAATAACCGCCCGGGCATGCGAAATGACGAGAAAATATACGTTGTAGAGTAAAAGACATTGGGAAAAGATACATTTGTCATGATGATAGGATTTAATTTCACGGGGTTAAATTTATTATTGAAGATGTCAAAATTTGTAAACATTACTAAGTTTGAAGTTCAATACGTAATGACCAAGTGAGAGAACAGTAAATATTTTGATTTTTCAGAGAACAGAGATGGTTTTAAGGCTGAGCAACACATGTATGTGACAAATGAGAAATAAACATGAGTGAAAACGATATAAAACTGTTTAATGTATTAACAATAAAAATAATAAACTAGTTTACAGCTGTATCATGCTTATCACATTTGCAAGCCATTGGCTGTCTGTCTGTCCGTCTGTCTGTCTACATTATCTTAGAGAGCATTCAGAACAAGTTGATCCGCGGACTAAATATGGCTGACCAACGCAAAGCGATAACGCTAATCCCCTGATGGTCTCCCCTCCTCCACACGCGCTGTCGCTGTAAAGGCGTAGCAACTAAACCTCGGAACCGAGATTTAATCCGTTTAATGGCACGTGTGGAGGCGGGGAGAGCATCAGGGAATTTAGCGGCTTGCTTTTAAGCGGGGTCGGCCATATTTAGTCGGCAGATCAGTTTGTCCGCGGATCATCTGTGCTGAATGCGCTTTTACATGTAGAAGTGTACAATGGATATGAGACAGGAGGAGGCGATTAAGAAGAAACATATGCCTACATGTACCAATTATGTTGAAAGTTCGAATTGCTTATCTGTATGTGTTTCACATATTTTGATGAAGTATAAAGTTTTTAAAAAATGGTATGTTATACGTATATCATGTTAGTAAAAATAATGTTAAAAAGAAAATCGTGCAGTTGGGGTAGGGCAATGCGGTGGTTTCCATCCACTATTAAGCAAATGTAATGAATCTGAATCACAATTTATAATACATGTGGACCTCAACACTGGTTTATTAAGATTCTACAGAAACATCTACATTTTATATATTTAAACGGACGTTTCTGATCTCTTCATGTCCGACAGCGTGCTGGCTGCTGTACTGGGTGCCGCAGTAGAACCCTGACCCAGCGTGCTTATGGAGCCGCCTGTCTGTGGTCTGCTCCAAAGAGAGGACGATGAATACCCTAAATTCTCCTCCCCTGCCTCCATCTGGCCATAGTACTCTTTCCGTAACCCCTCGCTAGCCGGCCCCCAGTCCGGTAACGGGCGCATCACCTCTTTTGTAAACTGAAATATACCCAATAGAACGTTTTACCAGCAGCATAGGTTTTATCATTTTATCAAGAATTGACACGTACGCTTTTTACTTTTATTTATGAACTGAACTGAACTGAACACACAGTACGTAAATCTATGATTACCACATCATGACATATGTTAACGAAGTTTTTATGCTTTCGTTGGCGAAAGCTTGTGTGTTAGGTGGTGGGTAAAATATCTCAAAAAGATCTTCACAAATGTTGGTGAAATTTTCAGGACGGAAAAAAGTGATTATAATTTCACCTAAAGAAAGGTGTCTAATATTTTCAAAATGACTTTCATAGTTTTTGCTTTCTGCTTTTTCGGGTTATATTTTACTTAAGAAACAATAACTGAATAACACTTAACGATGTTTAATAAAGCCTTAAAATACTCGTAAACATACAGAATTATCACACCTGTGGCTAAAGTTTTACTTACTTCCCATCCACCATCTTTACAAAACCTATACATCCACCAAACAGGGATCATGAGTGTCGGCCACAGGGATATCAACCAGCCCAGGGCCACCGCCCACCCAGGGTACTGGTACGTGTTATACGTGGGGTTTTTGTACAGAACAAAGTTGAAAATAATGGTTACCTGAAAACAAAAACACCCAATATTGAATTAATGTAAAAAGAAGTCAAGCATCAAAACAAATCACGGATTACAATTGGGAAAAAAAATCAGGAAAAAATTATGGATAATATCATTCATTATTCGAGTGTGGTGTATGGGCGGCCAAATGTGTTAATTAATCGACAAAGATTTCTGTATGTTTACTTAACTACATATGAGCGACCACATAAAAATACATTAATATGGAATTCCGTGGTTTTGATGCAAGCTGAAAGTCTTGGTAACAGTAGTCCTAGTTACAAACTTTTTGTTGTTTCATGTTGTTGGCAACGTCAAACATATATCCAATTAGTAAATTCTATTGTGTCGTTCTGAGGCGTGCCTTTTTATCTAAACTGATTTAGGTCTATACGAGTCTGTGGCGCTGTCTATTTTTCATTTTTAAATACATACGAAAATGATCACAGGTGTTAACACGATCCAGCAGACTTTCCAGTAAATATTTGGCTTTCTTCCTAACATCATTTCAATGTCCGTGGAAAACTGATCGTAGCCTGAAAAATAAACGTACACAAATGAACACACGTGATGAGTACAAAACTGTCAATTATTCCAATAACGACTTATCTGTTGAAGCTGTGAAGAAGTATCGAAAAGATAAAAGTCAATTTTCCCGGACGGCGGACGGACAACTTTAGGCTGTGTATGCCATTCCTTGTCTACTGTGAATTTTCATCCATTATAGGAACACAAATTCAATCGGAAAAAGAAAAAAAAATGGACATTGGTCTTGATTTGAATGTTGGAATTATTCGGAAGTTATTACACAGGAATAGCGAACAGAGTAAAAAAATCATCTAGTGGGTTTACAAGTGGTACTGCATGTAAACTCGTACAAGTTACCCTTACCATATATCCAATTAAGCACTACCACTTCAGTAAAACCGACCACCAACAACGGAAATCCACTGACACTGTAGTCCAATAAATTCAGCATGTATATGCCACCCTAAATAATATAAATATCGAATCTAACAAAAAATGACAGCTTAAATATTCTGTAATGTTAACCACACTTTTTATTATAGGGGGTAGAAAATTTTAAAAGGAGCATTAACTGGTGCATTTTGTTAACTTTGTGTGGAGGGCTTATATTTGGCCCTACCCAGTAGACATAAACCATATTTTTTTAACATCCAAAAAATTCCTCTCTTCCATTTACATATTCACTGACCATACCCTTGTAGCCATTGGAAGTCCCAGTAAAAAGCACACGAAACAAAACACAGCTCGGAAGATGATGTTATTCTTTCGTGGACGAAGCCAGTCTGCATACTCGTCAGTTAACGCGCTGAGGACACATTCGACTGTGGACAGCTAAAACAAAACCTACAGGTTATGACGTATTTCAAGTTAAAAATTCAAATCTACTCCTTTTTAACATGACAGCGCAATTTACAATAATCAAATTTGAAACCAAATAAATATTAACTGTAACAAAAAGAACAAAACGTATATCGTCTACAAAAATCACAGATCGACTCTGTTTTGAGCAGTATGGTAAGAAACAAACGGTCAGCAACCTACCTGGGAGCCGAAACCCAATGTCGCCATCATGATAAAGAAAAGGATTGCCCACAGTGGTGACAGAGGCATTCTTGCTATGGCCTCTGGGTATGCTACAAATGCTAAGCCTGGACCTAAGAACAGATAAAAACAGATCAATAAGATATATTTCCCCGCCATCCTTTCTTCTCTCTTTTGTATAAACGCCACTTCAAATAACTGGCGATGCATGAACATACACACTGAAGCAGAGAAGATGAGGGGAAGCACTTTCAGCCCTCTGGGGTAGCTACTTATAGTTATTGATCTAACTTACAAAGCCTAAAATTTAAGTCTCTTGGTTTTGGGTAACGTTTACTCATATTAGGATTTTTAATATTTGAAATAAATACATACGCTATGTTTAAGCTTCAATACCAAGTGGTGTTTTTTTTTTTTCATCCAAACTCTAAGGTGCGTATTACACAGGTGCCAGGCAATTTTTAAAGTATCTGTTGAGACTTGTAATGAATCAGTACTCACCTCCAGCTACAACGTCTTCAACTAGCACACCTTTGTTATAAGCTATATTACCAAGGACGGAGAAAATGACAAAACCAGCGTAAACACTCGTGGCGCAGTTAATAGTCGCAACAATTATAGAATCCCTGTAATGAAGTTTATCGTTTTATTTCAAAACTGGTTAATAAGGGAAATAGGCAGCATTTATATAAACTTGGACTGTTGGTGTCTTTTTTCAAATGTTGCTGAATAATCTACTTTAGACAGATGACAAATAGATAGATACCTCTAAATCAACACAAAACTAAAATTGATTAGTAAACGTAGCAAAAACAGTGGCAGCTGAGATGGGAGAAAAACGAGTTTACAGAATGAACACCCCGCCCCCTTACCACGCACCTGAGACAGTTGTTTTTAAAGTCGTTGTAACTGGACATGGCTATCAGCCCGCCAGAACAGGCACTGAGAGAAAAGAAGATCTGCGTAGCTGCGTCACTCCACACCTAAAAAAAAAAGTAAAATGTGAATAAGTTTTTTTGTGCTGTATTGGTTGGAACTTGAATAAAAATGTAAGTGGTCCTGAAGTTGCCTTTGTACGCTTTTCTACAATAAAAATGTCACTTTATTAAAAACTGATTTGGAAATGTCTTTCTTACCCTAGAATCTGCCAGTTTGGAGAAGTCTGGTTTGAGGTAAAATGTAATTCCGTCCACAGCGCCATCTAGTGTAAGCCCGCGTACCAAAAGTATGGTCAGCATTATGTAGGGGAAGATCGCGGTAAAGTAGGCAACCTGTGGAAAATGTTGTCAGTATCAAGATGTACTACTAACAGACAAAGCAACCAGCGATTTTAGTAAACCCAAATGTATAAAAGCATTATGCTGAGAAATTGGACATATTTCGATGTTGTTTTGAAAATTGTTTTACTGTGCGCGTGATAGATCATTGCATATATACTAGGTAAAAACCTAAATTGTAATTAAAACATGTACCTTCCCTAGGGTTTGTATGCCCTTCAGTAGACATAATAACACAATGACCCAGGCTACAAAGAGCGCCACCGGTACACGCCAGTTCATACCCCCGGGCTCGTCAATACCGGAGGTGACTTCCAGCACAAAGTTACTGAAATAGATGTATTATAAAGAAAAATAGAAGTTGTTGCATTAATAAAAATGTCAATTTAATAAAATCAATATTCATCTGTAATAAAGCTTATCTAAATGGCCTTGTGTCAGTAAAATAGATTATGTCAGATAAAATCCATATAACTGATTTAAAAAAAAAACATTTTGATTTGAGTCAAAGGAATATTTGGGATTTTCAATATCTAAAGATTGTTTATAAATGTCACTAATGACAACTTGTGTGTAGCATCGGTTGGTTTTCATGCATAAAATGAAGAATAAAAAGGTACTCACTCGTAATATTCTTCACTTGGCGTGGTGCTGCGCCCAGTAAAGTTCACAGCGATGGCTAGAGCTGAAATAAAACAATGATTACACACAGACTGAATAATTGAAGTCAAATTATTATAACTGTATTCCAATATGGATTTTAATAGGTTTTTATTTTTATTTGATTTAAAAAAAGATAATTTGGTCACGATTAAGCGATACAAGGACATTTTCGTTCAGATGGAGACGATCGACTGAGCGCCAGTCTTTAAGGCTCTGTTCTCACAACCCTACATTCCTCTGTGTTGGCAAAGACAACAGTCACCATTTCAAATATGTTTTTGAAATATGATTTTGCTTACATTTGCTCAAAGTTAATACCTGTTTTATTTTTGGGGTCCTCGACACAAGAGGGCGTGTTCCAGTACTTCTGGCAGGTGGTCCAGGGGAGCTCAGCGGTCATGGAGGAGATGAGGAAAACCAGCACGTGAGAGATGACCACATTGTAGTAGAGACCAATCATCCAAGACACGGACACCATCGCAAAGCCCAGGCCTAATGTCACAGTGATAAACCCATTCAGTGTAATATATATGTAGCGATTTAATGCAATGAGAAGAATATACAAGAGGGGGGTCTTTTATTCAAACGTGGCCCATCACAATAATATTAAATCCATCCTACTTTGTATTATTGGGAAGGGGCGCAGAGGTGTTTTTCCCTGGATGGAAAGATTGCTTGGTCTTGTCTTGTTTCTCTCGCTATATTTAACGCAGCTGCCAATCATTCTATCACAACGGACGTACAGGCTAAAGAACAGTCTACAATATAAATGTTGTAGAGATCTACCGGTCTATGTGCATGCCATGAGAAGATTTTTTAGAATACATTTTTTTGAAAAGGCAGATACTTACCCTTGAACAAAATGTTAATTCTCCATATAGTTATTGGTCCCAAGCTGGCAAACTGACCGAAAGCCAGCTCCAGAAAGAACAGGGGAAGGCCAACAAACACCAGCATTATGATGTAAGGCAGAAGGAACGCTCCTGAAATTTTAGATTTGCTTTTTGCAATTAAGAAAAATGGTGCAAATAACCCAGTATAATGATTGTAATAAATTTAATTCTAATGTAAACACACAATAATATTAAATACCCTATACCTTGGTTTTAAAAGGACATCCTTAAGAGTTTGTTTGTTTTTTATTACCGCGTCACTTTATGTGCATTAATCAGCTAGTTTAATGGACTTAAGTCTTTGACATTGCAATTTACACCCTGGTAACACTGATAACAATGTCAAGATGGCTACAAGTGAAAACTATTACTTCAGCAATAAAGGTGAAATCTAGGTTTTGGGGTGTAACATGTGATCGAATTCTATTCTAAGAAAGAAAGATGACCTACCCATGGTATGACGAGACTTATTTATCATTCATTGTTTTTTTGCAGTTACTTTAAATGATGTCATCATCTTCAGTTTTTTAATACGTCCCTTTGCCACGTGCATTAAAATTTGACGGAACGGAAAGCGAAAAGGAAAAAGGAACAAGAAAAATGAATAAATACAGAAACAAGAAAAAGAAGAAAGAAAAAGGAAAAGGCGTCAAGATTAAAATTTTTTACATGAACTTACCTCCCCCGTTCCTGAACGTCAGGTAAGGAAACCTCCATACGTTCCCAAGGCCCACGGCATACCCCACACATGTCAATATAAACTCAAACTTTCCACCCCACGTGGCACGTCCATCCTCTGCCTCGGTCTGTGAACGGAAAGTTAGGAAATATAAAAATGTTACAGACTATGTCACTGTAAAAAAAGCACTAAAGTTTTACAAATGAGACGGAGCCTACACTGCATAAAGTAAAAAAAAAAAAAAGCAGTGCGTGACTTTACTCCTACAGGTAGCTATGTACTTGTTCTGTCTATGCTTCAGATTTCTTTATATGGCATATTAAGTTACTCGAGATAAACAGAAATGTTTTATTTAAATCTAGGACCCACAACACAATTGTTTGGTGGGCCCTGCATGCAGTTTGAATATATACTACTTTGAGTCGCACTGGGAAATAAGACTTAGGCTGGAAAATTGGCAAATTTTACCAATAACGTCACAGTACGATACAACATGAATAAACCTGGATGGTCATGGGAAAGATATATGTGGGGGACCCACAGGCCTGTTCTTTCAAGCATGTACTTGTATATGCCGGGCGCCCCAGGTATGTGCTGAAAGCTATATATACACTGTACTAAGGCACAGGCTGTCAGCTGCATAACCACCTGAGAATTGTCACAGTCAACTCTTATATCTAAAAACAGGTGCGTTGCTTCATTGAGTTTTTAATATTAAAATTAAGTAATAAACTAGTGAACCCAATTCCCTCTGTCTTAAAGACATTCTAGACCTTTTAAAATACGCTGTATGATCCCGTGATATTACACAAAATAGGAGTTGTAACGTATTCTGCTACCCCAAGCTTCCAGTGGCTGTGACAATTTCTTAGTGGTGTCGTTGGTTCGTGAAAATATCGTCCACTTCTGTCTAAAAATAGATATGAATCGCTGTACCCCCCCCCCCCCCCACCACACACACACACACCTTCTCACCTCTTCAGTCTGCACAACTGCCATTTCTTAAATCTTTCCTTCGCTGTCACCTGCCAAAGCTTCGTGTAAAGAGGTCAACGGAAAGGTTTATACAGGGGTACTTACCTGTTTAAGTCACGTGGGACGCTTTTGTTCAAGTAATGCTTAAGAGCCTACTGCTTGTCCATGCACATAAAGTGTGCACGATTCACCGTTTGTGTTCATGCTCTCAATTCATTTACAGTTTTTTATTATAAGTATTTCATAGCTTAAATACGGTATCATGTGATGCATTGAGTGCGACTTTTTAGGATTTAAATACACGAACACTAAAAATTAAAACTGATTCTTGTCGATCTTTTATTTTCTAATCTAGCATCTTAAAATATTACTTTCGTACGGCTGAAGGTAATTTGCGAGTCGTAAGTTTTGAATGTATTTTGCTTCAGTTGCTTTTTTCGCGTCACTGGTTCATTCATCTTCTTGTAACACCTTAAAATGAACTTTTTAATAAATTTAAAAGAAATGACGGTTTGCTGCTTTATTGGTCTGTATCAACTCCAAAATTTTCAGTTTTTACGGTGGCTTACCACCAGAGTTTCAACGGTCAATATAAATCGTTTCTACACGTACATGTATTTAAGAACGATTTTACATATTGGCAAAAATATTGCACGCCAAATTCAACTACACACTGCTGCACGATGGAGAGAGGTAATGTTGTAAATATTTATAAAGAAGAGAGATTCAAATGTTATTTAAAAATGCCAATAAAATTAAGCAGTATACAGGAAATACAACAGCTTGGCAGATAGTATAAAAACCATTTAAAATGTAAAAAACAGAGATTGGACCTGAATCTTTTTTACAAAAGGCTTGATTCTACAATTCAACAAAATAACAACTTCAAGTTACAAAATACATGACACCAACATTACAACCACACTAAATAGTACCAATAATTGCACTTGTGTGTTCTAAAAGATTGTAAATTATAGGAATTATTGCACAAAATTATACTTGGCATCAAAACTCAAAGTAAGACTTCAAGAGCTACATATTTCATCAAGTATTTTGGGAGAGGTAACTGAAGGACCTTATCTTGCATTTTACAGCCCCCAAGACATTTTCTTATCAATGCTGCACAGAGCTTCTTCAATGAGTATGGATTGCTCCAAGCCTGTTTCAAAAAATTCATCAACTCAAGATCACACAGCAAACTGGGGTGCAGGTCTTTTAAAGGCATCACTTCCCTGTGTATAGGGTAACCAGCTGCGATGAGAAGTTGAATTATTTTTCTGTCAGACCGCATTGCTGCGTGTTGTAGAGGAGTCCATCCCGTGTGTTTGTCTCTGTGATGTGCCATACCTCCAGCTCTGAGAATGGCCTGGACTATGTCAGCACTGTGAGCAGGACTGTTACACACCAGATGCAGTGGTGTCCACAGCGTTTGACAACACATCGCATTTACATCAGCACCAGCTTCTATCAATTTCAACACTATTGTCAAGGGCTGAGCCACGTGTAGTGCAAATATAAAACAGGTTGGAATGTCCTCTCCCACTCCGTGTCCAACAGCATTGGGATCAGCTCCATATGACAGCAGCATTGACACCAAATCAATGTTACTCCTCAAGCATGCTAAATGCAGGGCATTCTCTGTATGTGCTCCACTGTCTAGTAACAACTTGGCAATATCCAGCCTACTGTTTTCTATTGCAGTGCACAGGGGGTTTCCCCTCCAGGCTGTACAAAAATTTACGTCAAACCCCTCTGCTATCTTGGCAGCTACATATTTTATTTTTCCTGCTTTAACTGCAAGAATAAATCTAAGTTGTTCCTTGTTTAATTTTGGCAAATCCTGGTGCTCTCCAAATTCAAAACTGAAATCTGTGTCCAATAACCAAGTATCTACAATGTAGTCCCCGTCTTCGGCATATCCATTCATTTCTATTTCATAGCTTGGTTACTTCAGTAATTACATAATGTTTAGGTGGCACCTAAAGCAAAAGAATAAAATTAAATGTTAAAATACGTAAAGCCACAATTTCGCTTTTGAAATTTTCCTGGACATAAATTTACCCAGTAGAAGTTGTGGAAATGATACATGCACCAATACACTTAGCAGCCTTGTAATAAAGAGGAAAGGTAATTACATGAAATGAGAAAAGGAATTCAAACGTGTGCTCGAGGCTGATTATTTGGACTTGTACATGCTTAACGACAAATAGTACAGTGTACTTATTATTTACATACAACTTGATTCTGAAAAAAAGTGAAAGTGAAGACAAGTTAACTTAAAGACTTCAATTCATGGAAATTGGTAGCACGAACATTCAGGCCATAGCAATCCTACTAACTCACTGTCTCTGATAAGTACTATTTCTGAATTGTACTATTTTAGCTCAAACAGAACATATCGAAAATTAATGAATGTGTTAATGAATGAATTTGGATTAGCAAATTAGTCTACCTTATTTTTTGTTTTTCCATGGGCATTAAATAAATAAAATTAACAACATACTGGTGTACACATACTCTTTATCACACCCACTGGGCATACCAAACATTAAAATACTTTAATCCCCCGTCTTACCTGTGTTGTACTGCCTGTGTTACATACTGCCTGCTGCCTGGTTTTGTTTACAGCGGTCTACCATTGTAGCTTCTGTACTCCTGGCGCAGAAGAGTTAAACTAGACAGCTGGGAAATATACACAGGAAACAAGGCAAGAAAGCTGTCAGATGTTGAGACATTACGCAGAAAAAATTAAAAGTTTACAAAAATGTTTTGGCCAATTTTGATGCACTGTTACATAATGCTTTAAAACAGCATAATCAATTTTACCTTCTTATATCAAGCACCACAAGTAACATGGACATTGAAAAACACAAGTAAATTAGTTCCATGGGATATAAAAGCAACTGAAAATATGCTAATGTGTGAAAAAAAAATTCACTAATAAAAGATCATGCGGATTTTCGAAAGCAACCTGACTCTTTACCAAACAAAACAACACAGTAAATTTCAAGTAAAACAAAAATAGGCCTACGGTCTGTATATGTGAACAAACTTAAAGTAAAATAACTAAAATGCAAGGTCAAAGATGAAATAAAAGTCTATCGATCCATTTTGGAACTTGTATATCGCATAACTCAATGATCGTTTGGTTTTAATTTTAGACTTTTTGAATGTCTCCCTTAATGAATATTTGACATTTTGTTTTGGTTGTAAAAGATAATGCAATCTATGATCTGGTTAATTTGTTACATTTGTTATACATCGGGGAGTATTTTTAAACCGAGAATCTTTTTTTTTTTTTTTCAAAACGTTTGAGGGATCTAGAAGACAGTGCTGCACTCATCGAGTAATAGTAGTAATAGAGAGAAACTCGTTTTTTTTTTTTTTTTTAGTAAATAAGTAAATAGTCCTAATCATTGTGATTGTTTAATAGCATATTCACAAAAATTGTATTCATATTGTCATTTTCATCCACACAAGTGGATGCATATGTTACAGTGAAATAAACTATGAACTATGAACATAATAAGTTAAAATTGACCCCTTGTTGTATTTACGTCATGTCTTTAAACTAGGCCACCAATCTCAAAAACACTCCAGCTTGCCTTGGGTCTAAAATGTGGCAGCTTGATATGATCTAGGACGCTAGATATAATGATATGATGAAAGGGGCTTGACCCCTCCCCCCTCCCCCCCCCTCCCCCACACACACACATACACACACAATACACAAGAATCAGGTACTAACGCACTAGTCTACTGACCACAGGGCGGCTAGTAGTCTGTTACAGAATTATTGCTGACACTTAAATTTAAAATATAAGAGGCTAGTTTTCAGTGTACATGATAAGGATGCAAGCATCCTTTGTTCTGTCAAAATCTGGTTTCACATAAGAACTCAAGTAGAAACTTGGTCCTAACTTAAAAGGCTTCCTAAAGGGAAAATTCATCAAGAATCAACCGGACATAAGTTTACTTTGGTTGCACATTTATATAGGCCTGCATTTTCAACTTCTCTCCCTCTGTCTCTCTCTCTCTCTCTCTCTCCCCCCCCCTCTCTCTCTCTCTCTCTCTCTCTCTCTCTCTCTCTCTCACACACACACACACACACACACACACACACACACACACACGTATAATTTTTATATTTTATTTTATTTTATGTATTTATTTGCTATATATTGGTGCAGTATGTAGTGTGTTCGTGTGTTCTCTATTCGTAAATTTAAAAAAATGTGCTGTCTCTCTTATGACGCAAAATCATGTATGCTAAGCACCTACCGCGAAATAAGGGTCCCAAAGCCTTCAGGTTAACATTTGTATGTACATGCAATTATTTGTTCTTTAAACTGTATTACAGTAATTAAGAAATGAATAAACCTGGAAACTTGTAAAACTTGAAAGGAACTTGCGACTTGCGATGGCATCTCAACTTCCCGATTGTTATCAGAAATGATGCTCTAGATGTCGGAAATGCGGAGGTTAATTACATGTATTAGGTTCTGTGGGTAAGTTTTTAAAACCACGTGCTGCCAATTCATAGGTGTCATCTACCAGCGAAATTGTTGCCAATATAATTATATGGTAGAGGAGTATTGAAATGGTGGAAGAACTTATTGACAAACTGCTAAAATAATCGCATTCATCAACCACCGGCCCAGAACCCCACAAACAATTAAAACAGCCAATTAACGACTGGGATGGTATTAAATACGCTGAAAATGTCCTAGTCCACATTCCGAAAGCGACAAGAGGATGGGAAGGGAAGGTCTACGTTGCGCTCTTGCGCTCGCTCTTATAAGCGTTGGGATTGCCTTGTACATCGAAGACAAAGACAAGACCGGCAACAAAGATCCTTCTAAAGGTAGGCATTTTGGTTGTTATAATTTAATCGTTCTTGTCTTGTTTTGTGGACGCATTCAGCACTTCTAGACTTACAGTCTAAGGTTAAAGTTAAATGCGGATTCTTCTGAAACAGACCATTTTTGCTTAAAAACGCTAAGAAAAAATCTAGGTTTTAAATAATTTCTTTGAATGCGAAGATAATAGGGAAAACCTAATTGATGCAGAGCCGTACTGATGCGTCTAAGAAAAAGAAATGGTAGTCCAAGGCACTGGTGCATTTCCGATCTTCTTAAAATTTGACTTGTTTTACAGATTTGGTATCAATCGCTTATTTGCGCCAATATGACCCACCCAGGAGTCCCCGAGGAAGATCACCACCCGCCAGTCCTGCGCCCGCTCCGGGTAAGTTTTTTTTCTCGAATTTGAGTATGAATCTGGCATCTCTGTCCTAAAGGTACATGTATCATACCATTCCGCAGATAACTTTTTAAAATGACAAGATTCAAGGAGGTTGAGCTTCCAAGACGGAAGAACGTTGAGTTCATTGATAACCCTGACATTTTGTCTCTTTTATGCAGAGTACACTTCAAATAATATGTGAACCAAGTAAATACATACAGGGGTACCTTGGCTTTCTTCGTAACAAATGAGACCATGAAATATACACGTAGAACAGGTGCTAAGCTTACTAACTGAAGTTACTCGGTTCACATATTATTTTAACTGTTCTGTAGGTGAAGGAGACAAAATGTCAGTCCCCTAGATATATTATGCTAGTGTTTATACATATTTCGCAACCCATTTACTTTGTCTATGAAGTGAAATATGAAAAATGCAGAAAACATACCGCCCATTTTTAATTAACATTCAGGTTAACAGTAATTTGAATAAAAAATGCGAAACAAGCAAGGGAATAGTATGAAATCCATTTAAAAAACAATACTTTTTTCTATTCAATTTACTCATTCTATTCTTAGACAGCGCAGGATTTATTTTACAAATATATTGTTTGTTTCTCATGGTATCCAGCAGGCGGCAGAATACGCAGTGGACAGCGATCTCCCAGGCGGAGAAATCCCAGTCATAGGAGTCCTGAGGAGGGTAGTGGTGATGATATAGAAACACCTAGACCGACTAGACATAGTCACAGTAAGTTATTTTAATAAGATATAATAAATCTATTGAAAATTTAATAAAAAATTAATTTATTTAAAAAAAATAAACTTTTAATGAAATAAATTAATTTATTAAAATAAATCATGTTGAAGCAAAGACTCTCATTAATTCAAAGCTATGTTTAAACCTATTTCGTAGAGTCATATACAGGAAAAGCAAACTGGCTTCCGCCAAAGCACCTATTTTCTAATTATTGTAACTCTTTATTTATCAGCCATTTGATTTACTAAATTCTCATAATTTAAAGACTAAATATTATTTGTGAAATTATAAGCAAAAACGACCAAATTGGCCTGTTCTCTCAATTTAGTGAAGAATCCTTAAAAAATTAATGGATGCAGATGAGGATCCCGATCTCCACCAAAATCTTTAAAGTTAGCCTTGGTAGTGGTAGTATTTTTGAAAAGTGAAGTGTCAAATTTTTAACAAAAGTTAATTCACTTAGGTTTAGGTCTTATGGATTAAAATTTTTTAACATCTCTAGGGGGTAGAAGACCCAGTGCATTGCGTCCTCCCGGTCGTAAGAGTCTTCAAGAGGGTAGTGGTGATGACATGGAAAGACCTAGACCAACTAGACCCAGTCGCGGTAAGTTATTGATAAATTCTGTTGAAGGAAAGGCTCTCATAATTGGAAGTAATATTTAGATCAATTTCGTACAGTTTTGAATGGTTTTTAAATACGACCACTCAATTTTTCAACATTAATTTTAATTAAAATTCACCTTGGCACAGGACATAACGACTAATCTTGTAAACATTTCTAACATTTCCAGGGGGCAGAAGACGTCCCTCAAGGCGGAGAAATCCTAGTCATAGGAGTCATGAAGAGGGAAGTGGTGATGATACAGAAAGACCTAGACCGACTAGACCCAGTCACAGTGAGTTATTGATAAAATCTGTAGAAACAAAGGTTCTTTTTAATTCAGAATTGTATTAAACTTGTTTATATAGCCTATTGTTTAAAGTGAGTTTTTTCAAGCTGAACATGGAATTCATTGGGGACACAGTTGTAAAATTTGTTAACATTTGCAGGAGGCAGAAGGCCCAGTGAAATGCGTCCTCCCAGGCGGAGAAGACCCAGTCACAGAAGTCCTAGAGAGGGCAGTGGTGATATGGAACCCCCAAAACTGCGTACTCCAATTCCATGTGCAACGTGTAGAATAGTTACAAACCAAGTGAATCAAATGCTTGAGGATAATCCTACTGAGGTAAGTTTTCTTTATTCATTTTCTTAAATTTATTCATTTATTTTTCTGCGTCTTTGGATATGGAACGCTCTTTCATCAGAAAATTTAGTGACATTTACGTTTTTCATATGTTGTTATTTTATTTCCTTTCTTTTTGTCCACTTTAATTTCATTTTAATTATTTCTTTCAATTATTTTCATACAGCAAGGGGTTGTCGATGCTGTGGACACAGTCTGTTCTGAGCTGCCAAGCAATTATAACGTGGAGTGTGAAATATTTCTGGGCATGTATGGTGGAGACCTTGTCGACTTTCTTCTGAATCAAGGGGAACCAGGGGTATTATGCAGTACAATGCTACTTTGCTAAGTGAAGATAGATTAGGTATGGTTCAATTTTGTATGTACAGTATTATCTAAATAAAGGTTGTGTAAATTATATGTCGCAGGCTAGATAATGAAATCCATTCAGATTTGCCCTAGGCAGGATTTAAATTTCAATTTGGCTTTAACAGATTTGAAATCGGTCTAGGCCAAATTAAAATTTCAATTCTGCCAAGGCTTATTTAGATTCTGACTAGGCAAAATTAAAATCTGGCTAGGTTTTATTGAAATTTCAAAATTATAGAAGAAATATTAAGTATATATCATCGTTGAAATAGTAAAAAGCACATTATATACTGTGTATTTATGTTTATTTTGTGTCCTTGTCTATTTTAGATGTAACGGTTTTTCTACACCAGCCTCTGACTCTGCATCGACACTACAGGGAACAAAGAAATGACGCGCTAATATCTTCAGTGATATATATATACATGTATCTTGGACCCAACTGAACTGTTTTCAACTTATAAGATAGAAAAAGTAGACTGCAAAATGACCTGCTTGATTGTTTCAAATGTAGGAGGGAAGAGGACGTGTACGTCACATAGGCCTACAAATAGGAGAAGGGTTACACAACAACAAGAAAGTGGGACACAAATACAAATGCTTTGTTTTGCACCAATATCTGTATATTTGTTACCATGATGTCCAAAGTGTTTCCAATATATCAAAAGGGATGCGATGTGAAGCACGGTTTATGACAAGTGATCTTTATGTGTCCTTACATGTTGTAACCGCATGGTTTTTTATGTAGTAAAAAGAAGAAACTAGAATTCTCATCAAGATTGACTAAATGACATTTATACCTCTTCTGTTGTATCAGTTATTCGTGACTTGATCAGTGCATTTATTTCTTGACTGTAACAACAGCTTTTTCAATATTAAAGGAGATTAAATAAAATGATCAGATTAGTTTCATTTGACAATTGTTACCACAGCCTATGCTTCACACGGGAAAATGTAATTCCAAATGCCAAACCTGTACCGCGTGAGCCATCGGGTGACATTGACATATTTCGGCTAAATTGCCTTAAGTGTATGTAGCCACGCAAAAAAAAAAAAAAAATAAATAAAAAAAATGTGACATCGGAAAATGAACCAAACTTTTGTGCATACAGGGATAGTATTTTACATGCAA
Source organism: Lingula anatina (assembly GCF_051362555.1). Classification (NCBI taxonomy): domain Eukaryota; kingdom Metazoa; phylum Brachiopoda; class Lingulata; order Lingulida; family Lingulidae; genus Lingula; species Lingula anatina. The sequence goes on along the minus strand of NC_141767.1, from coordinate 68,766,203 downwards.
GTAAAACCTAGGTTAAATAGTCTATTCACTGGTAAATGACTAAAGAGAAAATATTCTGATCTGCAATTTACAAAATCAAAAGAGAGAAATTCTTTATTAATTGTGCCACATGACAAACAATACTTATAATTAAGAATTTCATTAAAGAAGTAGAAGTATAACAGCACGAAACCAAACTCCACAAATCGCATCAGAGATTCTAGTACTTGATAGACAACATATACATTAGACAAGGGCTGTTCCTGAAAATTGGACGGTCAATAACATAACTTTTATATCCTCGGCAATCTATATTCAGTTTACACTTAGTAAGGAAAAACCAATGCATAACTGATTATTAAACCAATGTGCCGGTCGCTGAAATTCGCAAAATGGACACTTTAGCCATGTTATCAATTTTCAATTTGTAATTACTTAAATACAAAGAGGACACAAATCGCCAAAATCTATGTATCAACTAACAATATTACTTTCAATAAAATAAGTGATTTTGAAGGTTAAGGAACAATAATAATAAGTGAAACCGAATTTGCTATATATTAGGATTCTTTGGGCAATGAGCTGGCTCTTTCGAATGGGGCCGGGAAACCACGCAAATTTCATTCCGCTCAATTTTCGCACCGAATATTTAGAATACACTTCGAATGCCGTACGAGCGTAGTTCGATTGCTGGTTGAAATAGGATCGAGATGCATTCGAGTTGCATTCTGGCTCATTCTAGCAGGATTTGAAGTGTCTAGCCATTTCGGTTCTCGGTCGAATGTGATAAGAATGTTTCGAATGCTGTCGGGATGCCATGAGAATATTTAGAATGCAGTTATAGTGCAGTTAGAATACTATTCAAATGCCATTCGATAATTTTCCACTTGGAATGCACTTCGAAAGTTTTTAACATGGGGCCGGCAACATTCGGTCCGGCAACAAGAATGGGTAAAAATATTTGGAATGCACTCGGAATTTTTAGAATGCTCTTCGAATATCCAGGAACGCACAAAGAATTGTCTTTCCGACGGCATTCTTGCCCATTCCGCCTCTAATGTGACGGGGGTATAACAGAAGGCACACATCTTAACTTGTCTGAAATAATTTATTTAGTGAATCCCCAATTAATGCAAGGCAGACAATGCATAATTCCAACTCGAAAGTAGTAGAAGACTTCAATGTTGGTTTTTGTGCTGGACAGGCCAAAAATCTTGGAAAACGTATAGCAGAAACACTGACAGAGGAGCTATGGTATAGAAGCCCATATGCAGAGAGAGACTGGCTGGCTTGGTGCAGCTGCCATAATGACCATTTAAGGAAGGGCATGTAACAAGACGACTCTCTAACTTACTGAAAGATTCAAAGGTCTGAAATATAGCCTGATTGGATTCTTTTTATGGAAGTAATACTGTTTTTGCGAAATGTTCATTTTTCACATACACATGCTGTACATGTATTGATGTTTTCTTTGTGGGACTTGGAACTCACATGGGCATGAAGCCATATTGTTTCTGGATTGCCATGTTACATGAAGTAGATAATTAAATTTTGGTGATGATTTTCCACTTAATCATTAAATCATACATAATAGTGCATCAAGATTGACAAAAAACTGTTTTGTGCATGGAACGGCAAACTGTTTTTATTGATTTTTAATTTACAAGAATGATTCGTAGAATTGACATTCATTTGGACAAATAAAACATTCAAAAGGAATTGCTGTTTTTATTAGAAAATTGCTATACTGTGTTAAAACCAATATTTACCATTGCCTAATGTAGTTTTGAAAATGAGTGACCAAAAAGTCATCATTTTGAAAAATATTTTTCCCACTCCGACCTGTGACAAAAATAAAAATTGTTTGGGAAACAAGTAATTAAAAAAAACCTGCCTTACAGTACAACTCCTGTGGCGAAGGGTCCAGTCAGTGTCATCCTCGCTGTCAGCGTTGGCTCAGTTAAACAAGATGTAAACACTGCTTACATGCTCACAGTATCTGAAAGTTGTACTTAAAGCAATAAATACAGCTGAACTCTATAGAGAGGCTTGTGCATGCGTGACAGACACTGTCTGTGTGCGGACAATATGGCTGTGCCTTGGGCAGTGTTTTTTGTGTGCGGATTGTAGACAGTGTCCAAAATACACACCTTTCTTATGTTACAATGATGACATTTACAGACTGATGACAGTTAAATCTTTAATTAACTGTCCTGGGTTGGACGTACATCTTTTCAAATTGTCAAGTTCCACGCTTTTTGAGTTTTGTCTACTTTGACGTGAAATTGTTTGAAAGTTTAGTTTGGTCACAAGCTAGAAAGTGACACATTCCTTTAAAACTATGCAGCACAATCAGCCAATCAAATGACTGCACGCATTTGAACATTTGTTCTCCTTTTCACTGAACCGTGTCATCAGTAGAACATTTGTAAACCCGCAATACTATTCAAATCGCGGGAAACATAATTGCACGGAGCCTCTGTGTGCTGGCCAATCAGCTGCACGAGAAAACAAAACTATTAAGCTTGTGTCATAACGTGTGATTCAAGCCGTGCCAGATTTAAAGGAAAGGCAAGGCGAAATTCACTTCAGTTCCAACAGCATGATGCAGAAACTAGTAGTGTTGTTAGCTGCGTTCTTCTTTGTCGTGTATGGTAAGTAAGCATTTGGACTTATCTTTTACTGAACCAAAGGAGAGTAGGCCTACACGTACTTAGAAGGAAAAACTGTGGGTATCTGAAACCGTACATACTGCAGGTATACATTGTGTGGGCGTGCTAATGCATGAATTTTCGTAGCATGTTAGGGAATATAGGGCCTGTTTATTGAGTTAATTCTTCGACTCGTGATTGGTGTGCAATAAACTTAGTTTTGCAGCTGTTATTAGAGTTGTTACTGCAACGCATTTTGCAACCTGTCATTTATTCAAGTCACCGAAACTGTTTGAAGAACTATACAGATAGAAATAGTATGGAGGTGGGGTTACTTTGAGACCTTACACCGAAAGTTTTCAGATAACATACTTAACTACCATGCTTATCAGACATTTATCCTTGCACCAACCTGGTTATTGGTCGCATAAAACGGCTCTCATCTGACTCCCCAGACAGTACTTATCAAAAACAGCGTCTTCTGACGATTCCTTAATTTACTTAAACTTTTTCCAAATTTCATTTTTTTTTTTTTTTTGCAATAAATTAGCCAAACTTCTTCACTCTTATCTTCATGGACTTGCAGTTTGATACATTTTGTTTTGCAGCTAAATCTTTAGACGATGATCTCCTTCATCAGCTCTCTGAGGTGCAACACGCAAAGAAACTGAAGCGTCAGGTTTCGTGCGTAGTGTGTGAATTTGCTGCAGAAGCATTGGATGATATGCTTGATGTTAATTCCTCTGAGGCAAGTTTGTATTCATTCATTTATAATTTTGCGTTTTTGTATTCTCCTCCATTAGAATAGTGGTATTTACGTTTTTGATAAATTGTTATTTAATCATCTTTTCGTTTACTTTAATTTCTTTAAATAACTTTTATACAGGCAGAAATTATCGCTGCTGTGGATAAAGTCTGTAATGTGGTGCCAAGCTTATATAGGTCGGAGTGTAACACCCTTGTGACACAGTATGGTGACTCAATTATCGATCTCCTTAATAGTCAAGTTAGCCCACAGAATCTTTGCTCTGAGTTGGGGCTTTGCTAAGGTAAAACAGATTAGGTATGGTTCAATTAAATATATAATGGAAATCTTTATAAAGGTTGGGTTTCTCTCTCTCTCTCTCTTTCTCTCTCTCTCTTATCATTTAGTGATTTCTTGTAAGTATTAACTTCACCTTCAATAACTTTGTTAAGGACAGTGTCTCGAAAGGGGCAAGGGTATTTTCTGTAAGTAATTTTGCTCCGACTGTTGTCTGTGAAAAAGCAGACCCGATTGTGCCGAAGTGTGCTGAAATGGCCCATCTTACGGCCCTCTGTTGTATTCGTGTGTAGGTTTTAAGTGTTTAGTATGTTCTCCATACATCAGCACAGCCGATTTGGTCGATTTGATTCCTTAATCAGGCCCGTAGCCAGGGGGGGTTCGGGGGGTTCGAAAGAACCCCCCTTTTTGCTGGAAAAAGGTCCACTCTGGGTAAAATTTGACCTAGGTACATGGGGATTATATGGTAAAAGGTCCACTTTTTCAGAAAAAGAACCCCCCCTTTGAAATTGCTGGCTACGGGCCTGTTAATGGTCAACAGATGAGTGGGATATAAGTTCAGTGGATAGAAATCGAAGCGAAAAGAACTAAATCATGAAATTTTTTTAATTGTTCCAAAAAAAAATTAAAATATTTTTATTTTTCGACTTACTTTTTTTGAAACTGCATAAATGATTGAAAAGGACCTTTCTGGTACTTTTGACTTAGGGTAAATGTGCTTGTTTTGTAATTGTCTATTTTAGATAAACAGAATGACAAGAAGTAGACAGCAAGAACACCCGATCGATTGTTTCAATTGAATGGGCAGTAGGGAAGAGGGCGTGTACATTATATAGGCCTACCCGGAGAGGGGTACATAACAAGAGAACGGGACACAAATGAAAATACTTTGATTTGCACCATCTTGAACTTTGTATAATTGTTTCCATGATGTTAAATGGGTCTCCTATCTATAAAAAAGAATTTGCGATATTAAGTGCCGTCTATGACGTGATCTCTGTTCCATTGTATTTTGTAACAGATGTGTCCTATGTAGTTAATTTAAACAGAAGAAACTAGAATTCTAAATTTCCCTTAGTTTAAATTTATGACATTTATGTATCTTCTTTTGTCAGTTGTGAATAAATGGGTCAATTTATTTATATCTTGATTTTTACAACTGCTTTTTCTTTCATATATTAAAGGAGAGATGTACGTATATGATGACATTTGTTATATCTGACTATTGATACCATGTCCAGTGTACCATATCTTAATGTTTCATATGGGGAAAATGTAATTCCAAGTGCAAAGCCTTTTTTATTCTGTGTAAAATGTATCTCCGACAGATACATTTGAGTTTTGGGAAAAGTGGTTTTACAAAAATTATAAAATAATTCACCAATTCTAACTGAAACGAACTTGGGCTAAAATTAATTGATAATCTTTACAAATTTTAAGCCGTCCATTGCCCAATTTTGGTACAAAGACCAAATAACCTACGACCGCGTGGTGTAGTTGATACCAATATATCGGCCAAATTGACTAAAATGTATGTGGAAACGAAAAATTTATTACATCAAAAAATGAGCCACAATTCTGAATTTTACTTATGTCCATGGTATTAAATTTAAAGTTCCCGATGACGAAGAACTACTGGCTCCTTCCGCAGATGCACAGTACAACCCTAACTTTGATGCTCAAGTTGTAACTGACGCTTCAGCCAGAAATGTCCACAATAATAGCTGCGGCCCTGGTAGAGGATACATTGTGCTACCTGCGCTACCCTGAAGTACTTCTGGGTCTGATTAACAGAATCAAGTTTCATGGTGCTTGGAAAACCACTTTGAACTTAATCTTAAGAAGACGAAAGAAATAACAGTGAATTTAATGAAAAACCCAACAGAAATAATAAAACATTACATGTTGGGAAAACCAAACGCGGGCGGAATGCCTTTAACGACATACTGCAAGATGCAAGGAAGGACACGCACAGTTTTCCCAATGATATGGACATATACAGTAAAGTCTCGGCACTAGGTGTTATGAGGATTTACCTGCGTTAAGTACCTGGTGAAATATTGTTTTTTTTATTGTGACAAAGGTATACCCTGGCCCAATTGACCCACATACTTGTTACCTTAAGATTTTGTTTCTATTCTTCTTCCTGGACTTTTGCGATTGATCACCAGATGTGATTGATGGGCGCAACATGTATACTTTAAATACTACCTTGCAGTGGTAAATTTATAAATAAAAATAAAAAGGGTGTAAAATTTTTCAAATGTTCGTTTTGTCGTCGCGCCGCAGACTCACTCAACTGCTGCGTGTGTTTGTCATGTAAATTGAGTCGTGACCTATATTTGATATTTCTCACCTGCTTGTTACCTGTGTCTATTGTTTTGATTCTGGGCCAGTCTTACATTGTACTCGAGGTTGTTGTTACCTTAAAGGGACTTTTCCCTAAATCGGTGATGTTTTCGGATAATATAAGCGGCAAATACCAGTAATGGCGGACCAACGCATTTTGAATCAGGATCTTTGTAAAAAGTGTGTGCTTCTATTACACGTAGTTGTTATACTGGTGACCCAATTATCGTTAACGACAACAGGTGAGTGTTCCGTATAGTACTTTAGAAGTATAGAGAGGTAGAAATATAGAGGTTTGATATGCCTGTGTTTTCAGAGGAAGTTTAGTATGTGGTCCTTGCTGTCCTTCATTGTGTGGTGAGAATTTTTTTAAATTAAGACAGTGCACTGCGTCCCACCAGAGAAGACTTTAACACCTTTGGTTGTCGCCAAATTGCCCAAACTAGTCCCTGGTTTATAAGATGTGGGAAATGAAAGCTTGACAAATTTAATTCATCCCTTGTGTTTATTTTATGAGATGGTTCTCTTACAAAATAAAGCATGATGGTGCACCAGACCAAAGAGTTGTGCTACCGGTAGTACTAGTATATAACTCCTTGACCAGACCTACTAGTAGCATGAAACTAAAACTGATATGTATCGATTTTCTTTGTCCAGTGCTTGTTTTTATATGTATTATATATAGACTTTCTTCTGTAATTCCACTGGAATGTGAATAAAGGCAGATATACAGATTCAAGGACGGTGCATTGTTGACTTTACACTGATTTTCATGCCGGGGTCAACCTTTTCATTTCCCACATCTGGATGAGTGTTAAATAATCAACAGACGATATGTATGCGTGTAGTAGAAGATTTATGATAATTCATGACACCCAGTTTCACACAGTGGTGCGATTGTTTGATATGTGCCATTATAAATATACCTTCCCACTTTACATTTAAGGTATTGAGGTCTTAAAATACAAAGAAGCATCATGCGACACCTATTTCAAAGCGTTCCCGAAGTCAACACCTCGTACACTCGAATAAATGACTAAGGAAATTCTGTCTGTTTCCCCTCTTATCAGCAAATTATAGCCTTGTTATCTGAATTCCCATCAACCACCTTCAGTCACAGAGGTTACCTGACTGCAAATTGCTAATTTTAAAAGAATGATTAAAACATTATTCTGATACTGCATTATGATTCACAGAGTGTACAATGCTAACAATATTTTTTTCAACTGTAACAGCAGCACTGAACAGTGAAATTATCATAGAAAACCACGAAAAATTAAATCCAGAAAAATGTAAAATGCTACAGATAAAGTCGTATGAAAGTTTTATATAAAGTTGGAGTAAACAACTAACCAGTGGGTTTGAAACAGTCCTATACAAAAGGGTCTATTCGCAAAATCGCAACTTTTTTATCTTTTTTAAGCCGCGAGAGAATGGGTTGATGATTAATATACACTTTGTCGCAGATTAATTAAAAAAATTGCGACCACGACCCCTGCACAGTACTTCTAAAATTAAAACTGTTTCGATATGTCATGATTATATTTCAAATTTCAGTCACAATAACAGGTGTGAGCAATAACCCGGGGTCTGGGAGACGGTATCTGCTGGCTGGGGACACCCTTGACTTAGAGTGCTGGAGCCGGAGAGAAAACGATTTTACTCTGGAGGTAAGGAGATCTAAGTGTCATTTTAAATATAAACATTTTGACTCTTTTTTTTTTTTTTTTTGCTTATTCTCCGAAAGTCTTTTAAGTTTAAATAATCTCTTATGTATTGCGATTGTGTAAATCGAGACCTCTGTACTTAATTGCTGAAATGTAGACTGTAATAGTTTTGCTAGCATATTTTTCAATTATTCTAGTGGTTACATGATAATGAGGTCATCAGGGTAGGACAAGAAAACCCTTCCGTCCTTTCAACCCAAGGGTATCCCGCGACCCACCCCAAAGGCAGGACGAAACTCCAGCTGGAGTGGAGAAATGTCGACCTCAACCAAACCGGGAGTTACTCATGTAAAGATATATATGAAGATATGTTTATTAGAAAAGTGACTGTGATTGATAGTAAGTAGCATATCTAGAACGATATACGTATTACTTCTCTGAAATAAGATAAAACGTAATATTGATTGCATTTCTTTATTACTTCATTTATTTCTTAGATGTGTAATGTTGGTAATTGACAGTCATAAGTATTACAAGAGCATGTCAACCATCTCAGTTCCTTTACAAAACACTCTCCGCTCCTTATTCACTCATGGCTGTCAATTACTAACAATAAAAATATAAAAGAGTTGCATTTACTATCCCGTGTAACAGCAAAAGATAAAGACAACTTCGTCACACATGTGTAAAATCAAATTCAGTTTTATCTACGCACTGGTAAGAGTGAGCAGAAAAGATTACTTCTAATAGCAGTTGTCTGAATATATGGAAATAGATGATAAGTTAATTGTTAACTAATTGGTGCCCCAAGATCATAATTGCAAAATTGCCTGTTTCAGTAAAACCTGAAGTCATGAAAGTAGGGTCTCCCATTCCTGACGGTACAGTGGCTTTGAAAATTCGGTGCAATGTGTACGGCATTCCAAACTGGGCCTACGCTATGCTGCGCTGGTTCAAAGATGGCAGAGAGATTTCCAGCAGCGACGAAAAGGGAAAACTGGAAATGAGCGGCAATGAAAATTATATAACTATATATGATCCAAGTAGGTTTAATTAGAATTGTGTTAGTTGAGACTTCGTTGTGTGGGGTCACTTCTAAGGTGGTTGTTTTTTTTTAATTGAATTTTTAACTGTTAGAAAGATCGCTTTTAATGGTTTTAAACGTTATAACATCAGTTTCATTTATTTTCCTTCTATTTACTTTTTTATATGACGACATTTGTCTTACCTCACTGTATTTCTTTAAATGAAGCATTTTTATTGCTCTAGCTGTAAACAGTGGGTAAGCACTTATTAGTACAGATAACTACATGATTTTTTGTTTGTTTGTTTCGCCTTTCAGGCTCCTCAGACAAGGGAAATTATATGTGCAGTCTGAGTACGCTGGGCAATGTCATAGAACTCTTCAACAGGACCGTATACGTAGGAAGCGAATATGTCGGAAACGGCAACCAAATATGTGCCCATTGGACATTGGTATCTGCGATTGCAGTGGTGGTTTTACTTTTATAAACCATTGTTCAGTAATTTATTCAAGAATATGTATGTTTATATTTATTTTGCGACCATTGAAGTATATTAAGACGAAGGAGGCCAGTTATGAAGGTCAATCGTCCTCTTCCACTCAGAAGTCTTGAATACGCAGAACAAAATCATTTTCATGAACATTTTGAAGACGGAATGGGTCCGCCCTTTCTGTCGCAACCCCTACAGCAATGTTTCCAAGTTTTTCAGAATTGCTCACGGAAATGTACTCTTCGTCCTGTAGTTGTTGAACTGGTTCAGTATTTATGAAGTAATTTATGTATACAGAGAGACTAGCAGGCACTTGAAGAGAAACAAAGCCACATTACTCACAAATATGTCGGTGCTATGCACTACTTTATATATGACGCGAATTAGGCTATATGTCATGCATTTTATAGAAACTCGCAGGAGTCTCTTTTAGACTATTTTTAGTAGTGTGCGTGTGCGCGTTTTTTAACTCCTAGATGCGGCGACAAAGGCAATACTGTATTTTAGTTTCGTTTTGTATTAAAGTTCACTTTTATAAAGAAACGTGACGAAAATATAATAAATGAATATTGTTCAACGATATTTTTGATGCGTGACCGAGTCAACATTAACATTTTTATAATCGTGGAATTAGATCAAGAGATGTGTTTGGTGTGTGGGTGCACATGTTGGGGTATACCACGTATTATGTCGAAATAGAGTAGTTACACACGACATTTTATTCAGAATCCGGATTTTCTTTCTTAAAAAATTGCCATTAGTTCAGACTAGGATCTTTTGACTCGGAAGTAATGTTGTTTTAGTTTTGGAGTGCTAATGCCTCATGAACCATAACCCAAATTATAAAAAAGGCGTATATATATATGACTATATTCAAACAAAAAAGCTCTTAGAACCCTCTAGCTTTAATTTGGGACACGGATGTTGTATGGATGTTGTACGGAAAATGTTTCGAAAGCTGAAAATGATCGTTCACACAGTTACTATGCGATGTCTTTGTTTTTAACTGAACGATTTTTTCCTTTTGACGCTGAGGCTGACTTTATTGACTCGGAAATTGTACAACGCAGTAAACAAAGCATCTACGATTGCACGAAATGTCGCGGCAACAATAGCCGCCATCGATCCTTCATTGCACTAATCAATGGGCGTCTTCCGAGCAGAGAAAATATCGCACAAAGTGGCTGTCACCGTTTTTGTCAATTGAAGTTTTAAAAAGTAGGCCTATGTGAAAATTTTTTATTATTACAATTTGGTCAACATGTAGATTGCACTTAAGCACTATTTCAAATATAATATAGATAGGCGCTGAACCCCGTTTCACAAAGCAACTTCAGACCAGTCTGTCTTCACTCTTTTAAAAGAAGAAGACAATTTAAAATGTAAATGTCAAACAAAAACCCCTTAGTTTTAAGGACCACTACGTGTAATACCACTAATACTTACAGAAAATTTCGGTCTTAAAAAGTTTCAAAAAACTTCTATTCCGACTTCTGTTGTTTAGTGTAACGACTCCAAGTGCTATTCTCTACGGCGGAGGTTTTGTCTGTCGGGGATAATTTTTGATTGATGCAACTTGTTTATCAGAATATGAATGTTTGATTTTTCTCTAATACAAAACACACACACACACACTCACACACTTGAAACTGCAGTGCGACGTATAATCTTACAGATCAAAGCTATTATTTTCCCTCCAGAATTAAAAATAATAAAAACCAATGATAATTTGATACACAACGAAAATTCCTATTCAGGAGTGATGAATTAATTATTATATTTACGTATCAACTCAAACATCAATTCCATTTAATATCTATACACGTATTGTTACTTGAAATGAACATGCATTTAAAATCTTAAGAATATTCAGCATAAAGAGGCAAGAAAGACTATCGCTACATTTGGAAACAAAACCAGCAATTCCTCATCAATCTTTTCCTACAGTGGATATTGATCGCCACTTTCCTGATATATTTATTCAGACAAAACAAGTTGGGCGCCTCCCATTGAAAAAGGAAACAATCGCGTTTCCCGTTTGTTTGATAGTTATTCAGATAGGTTTTTTTGAAGGGGACCTAAAACCAACTAAAACGAACTTAAAACGTGACAGAAAACTGGTCCACAACCAGACCGTGACTGATTAATACGCCACACAAGAGGCACAGTTATTTGCATAAGAATGCTTTCTGTTATCACAGTTCTGCAGAGTTTCTGATTCGGTTACCAACGGCTAGTAACATGCCATGTTATCAGACTTGAATCACAGAGAGGTGGATTTCAAATATCAATTAAGAGTAACTGGACTCTCACTGAACACGGATAGTGACAAACTGTGGCTATGAATTAATTCATTTGGCCAGGCAAATTTCACACCTTTGCGTCGGTAATGGTGTTTTTGTTTTAGAATAATGTTTCTAAATTAAAACACACGTCAAAACATTCGGTTAAGTCTGTCCGAAAGAAATGTCCCTGACGCGTGTTTCTAATGTACAAAACTGGAACCATCCCGCCTTCCAGTTTGGCGTACGAGATTATGATATATTTATAATACAATAGTCAAGCAAAAATATGCTGCCAGCATTGTCCCGTCTTACTCAATATTCTCTCAGTTCTCTTTTTTTCCGTCGGCATCTTCATCCTCGCCGGCCAGGCCAATCTTCTCTGCAATCCACGCAAATTTCGCCACAATTTCATCCTGCATCAAAGTGAAACACATGGCGACGAGAGCCATCCCGAACACGATGTACAGCCAGGCGATTATCATCTGAATCTGGCCTTCAGACGTCCCCAGGTTTTCCACTCCGGGCACGTAGTCCCCGAACCCAATGGTCGTCAGGGTGATGAAGCAGAAATAGCTGGCTTCCAGAAATGACCAGTCTTTCTCCCATGCATCTGAAATAACGAATCACACCGGTTATGTGCAAATGTTGTTCTCGTGTCGTATAAAGAACAAGAAGTGGAGCCTATTTACACAGCAGGAAACGCTTTAAAAAGAATATTTCCAGTGCACGTGGGGTTCACACCGTATAACACAACACAAACGATTTTCTTCAACCTGAACGAACAGATGTGTTAAATTCTTAATATTACACAGAATCAGTTTTTTTTTCTATTTTTTAAAGAAAATACAAGCTTTCCAGAAAATAATGAATATGTATATGTCCTACCAAAAAGTGCGGCTCCGAACACAATCCAGACTGCAATCACTATCATTGTAATGGTCAGGGGGACGGTGATCTTCTCATCTTCATCTTCTTCATCTTCGTCATCACTCTCTTCATTATCGGCCGAGCCCGGGGGTATTGGCTTCCCCGAGGCGTCCGTCCGCCACGCTCCATTCTTAGCCAATTTCTCATCTTCGGGTTCCTAGAAAAGCCTTTGCTTTTGTAGTCTGATTTATGCGTTTAATTGATTGATGTTAAGATTTATGTCAGGTTTTAAATGTTAAAAATGGGCTTAAATCTCAAAACTACTTTACGGTCACTTGGCCAACCGCAATATAAAACGTAGCATCGCTGCATCAAAAACACGTTCAATATTCTGTATGTGTGAAATTGGACATCATGTCTAAAAATAAAAATTGAGCTTCTCACCTTTTCTTGTTTCTTTTTACAGCATCCACAGCAGCAGACGTTAGAGTAGATCCACCTGAAGATGTCGGCCATGACGTCCCCGATGTTGGCAAGGCAGATCAACATGAGGGGAATGCCTAGCAGAGCATACGCTATGGTGGCTAGCTGGCCCCACATCGTGTTTGGGGATATGTGACCGTAACCTGAGAGGGAATTGGTAAAAAAGAATGCTTAATTTTTTTTTTTTTTTTTTTTTTTTTTTTTTTTTTGAGAAAAAAAGATTACTTTTACCATTAAAACACGTAAACGAGACAACGATAACAACACGATTTAACAGTGTGGGATCTAAATTAGTAAAACAAACCTGCAGCAAGAAACAATTATGATATCAAGCAAGTGAAATGCATTCAGAATAGGGGTATGGCTAGATATGTGTGGTAGCCACTTACCAATGGTTGATACAATTGTCAGAGCAAAGAGGAAAGCGTTGGGCCAGTTCCAGTTGTACTGGTAATCCACCTGCCCCGACACAGGGTCTTCCTTCCCCAACATATTACACACTTTAGTCGGTTCGTGGCCATTGTCTATGGTATCTACGCTGTAGTTCCTCATTAGCTCTGTGAAAAGTTCTACGATTTGGTCTTTATTGTCATTGGTTATTGTATTGGTGATTTCCCACATTTTGTTCAAAGTGGCATTCTCGATGACTTGGTACGAGGCCTCTGAGACTTTGCATTCGTCCAGTTCGTTTGGTTCCTCGAGGCTTTGAAAGAGAAATCCGCCAGCCACGCTGTACAGAATCACCATGATGATCAGCCCGACGTGGGAGAAAGTGTATTTAACCACTAACTTGCAGTATCTAGCGGCGGCGCTTCCCTTCTTTTGCTTCTTGTCATCTTCCTCCTCCAGAAGTTTGGACTCGGCAGTGTGGGGCTTTTCAGACATTTTTTTTCCACTTCAACTAAACAGCACGACTTATCGTCCAATTATTTTAACAGTCTGCACTTACTAAATTCATATACAGAACTCACTGGCCGATTTCATCTGTCATCGCCGCTGACAGCGTCAGCATCTTCGTAATGGCGTTCCGTTTGATGGAGTCGACGCAAATATCCCGCAGTGAAAGTGAATATCGAACCGAAGTATTGTCACAGTGTCAGAAAATTAAATATTTCATAACCTACACCAATTGTCATTTAGATGTTATCGATTGTCCCGTCCCCATCCTTAAACAAAAGCAGTCATCAAGGCTTTCAGTGTGTCGTGTAAACACCCCTGACAGGACGCCAAGGCAACTCCATCAATGTTTAATGTCAGTTAATCGAAATGAAAACCCCACTCATCGATCCGATGAACTAAACGCAGAGAAGCGTGATCGACTTTGCGTTTAGTATCCATTACACTTACCTGTGCAATTCCGTGAATACAAGTGCTGTGTAACATAAGATACATGGCGGCGCACACCGTGTCTGACAGGAAACTAAACATTAACGTCAACTCATCAGTTACACACACAAAAAAAGAACTGAACAAATGTCAACCAACAAATGGGGATAATGTATTTTATTTTCAGCGCATCACAAAATAGCATATTGAAAAGAAACTTTTTTCGGACCTTTGGCTCCAAACCATTTGATAATTTTAAAATTGAATGGCATTAAACAGTCCATCAAACAATGCGGAGTTAAAATTTTTTGAAGATATTTTCAATAATGACTTAATTGCGAAAAGTGATGAAATAGCAGAATTTAAGATTTTGACAAAAAAAAAATGATGAGTAATTGATAGGTAAAAAATCTACAACATAATAGGCCTAATGATAATGATTTTTTTTTTCAAATTGCATGTTATCTCGAAATTATTTGATATATGGTTTACATTTACATTTGCCCCTAACTCTGCGTAATTATATTACAGTTCTCAAATCTTCAATTTTATTTGTGCTTGGAGTTTTCTACTCTAATCTTAATGCATGTCATTTTTTTATAATTCGTTAAAAAAAGACAATTCGAGAGAAGAGATAAGTATTAAAAATAAAAGATTATTTCAATAAAAATACACATTTATTATATTCAGTAACATTCATTATAAAATATGTAAAGAGCAACATAAAACTGGCATTGGTATAACAACATACATATGCATGCGTCTTCACAGTTTACCATTCATCAAATACATTATGATGCCATTGTAGTCACTTTTTATATCAATCTCAAATATCACACATTGATTGGTTGGTTCAGCAAAAACAGTCAATTTTTCAAACATACTATGAGAATGATTGTTGACAATGCTTCGGGTTGAGATTCTTCTTAAACAGAACATTGTCTTCCAGTATAAAGGTATATCCATGGGCGGAGTAAACAAAACAGGCACAGCGAACAATCTAATGTACAGTCCACATTTGGTCTGAATATTGAATTTTTAATTAATTCATGGACGTGATATTATCGTAAACACTTTGTATTATTACCATGGTTTTAAGATAAAACGCACAACGAACCTCAAAGTTGACACTGGACGGATGCTTCAAGGGCATAAAACAAGGAAAAAATATGTGCATAGTTTTTTATATAAAATACACGGCTGATGGCAAAAAGGGGTATATTGAGAATTTACTTCAAGCAACAGTAGCTTTCACTAAACCTTGAATTACAGCTGAATAAACGCTATTTCATATCTCCTCCATCCCGAGTAATTTTCATCATTATCCAGTGCTTAACCTTAAGGAATTTACAGAACCAAATTTAAATATTTACGGTTTTCTGGCGGACTTCATATAAATGTACTGTATATTATTGACGTGTAAAGAATTATGAAAATTCTCTTCGTTCCTTGGCGATTGATTGAGACATAACCTGGCAACCTGTTTATTCCGTTTGTAAATATACTTTTAATAAGTTAACAATTATTAGAACTACACGGATATCACAAAATCACTGAAAATTAACATGAAGTGTCTATGTAGTGATGGACGGATTATGACAGGGCATAATCATTGCTCACTGTTTATTGGTTTGATTTCAAACGTGCAATTTAACCTTTTTCCTCCTCTCGTCTTTACTCCTCCTCCTCCTTTTCTCGCCCTTGCACCTCCTCCTCCCTCTCTCGCATTTACTCCTCCTCCTCCTCCTCCTCCATCGCCTTTACTCCTCTGCCTCCTCCCCTTCCTCTTCCTCCTTTTTGTAAAAACCAAGTTTCTCTCCAATCCACTTAAACTTGTCGACGATCTCGTCCTGCATCAAGTTAAATCCCATGGCCAGAAACGCCATGCCAACGATGGTGTAGGTCCAGGCTGACACCATGATCATGATGTCCTCCACGGTTCCAAGGCCGTTATCCACAGAGGGATAATAGTCACCGAAACCGATGGTGGACATGGTGATGAAACAAAAGTAGAAGGAAGAGTACCACTTCCAATCTTTATACCACACGGCTGGAAAACGAATAAAGTAAAGATTATAAAATTTTAACCATAGACTATTATAACCCACAACCAGTGTCACATAGAGAATATTTCGCTAAATATTCACAGATATTATTCTGTCTAATTCTGTTCACATTTCTGTAGGCCTACTCTGAGAATTTTTGTACAGAAATTCAAAAATGACGTCATTACCCAGTTAAGCTCAGGAAGAGAGAAGCTTTTTGTTTGGCGAGGGATATTTACGACGACTGACTTAATATATGGAAAGAAGACGAGAAATGCCAAATTGCTATATGATTTATAGATGTTTGGAAATAAAAGCGATTATTTTCACTGCAGAATATCATGTTTACATCTTCTTAATCATCCTTTTAAATTTCAAAGCATTTCTATAAAAATAAAAATTGAAATACTACAGAAATCTAAGGTATGGCCACTTACTATACAAGACAGATCCTCCTAGAAGCCACCCTATGATCACTAACATGGTAACAGTAAGGGGCACGGTAATCTTTTCTTCCTCTTCGTCATCATCGTCATCATCATTATCTATGATGGTCGGCTCTCTGGACGGAGGAAGAGGTTTACCGGTTTCGTCGAGTTTCCAACCCTTGGTTGGTGACGGGGTTCGAATTTCTTGTACCTGTTAACAGAAGGCGTATATTTGATATATAAGATAAAACATCATTATTAAAGTCCAATAATGCAAATAAATAATGGTAAAGATCAATTGTTGAAATTTAGAAATTATTGATTATTGACGTTAACATGCTGTTTCACCTTTTATTCTAAAAATAGAGTTGATATACGGAACAATGGGATACCGACTGACCGTTTGGTGGGCTATGAAAATACAAGATAAAAAAAAACATTGACATGGAAGGTTTAAAATGAATTAATGCGTTTGTCTAACTTATGCAAATATAAAATAGTTCATAATTCTTTTTTTATCCCCATCTATCCAACACCAGAAATCAAATTAAAATACGTGCCCACATGATCCCGTAATTGAAAACATAATGAATTACTAGGTGGGTTTCAGTACTTTCTGAATATACCTTATCTTTATTCTTCTTTCTAATACAACCGCAGCAGCAGACTTTGGCGTAGATATAGCGGAATATATCTGCCATGACGTCACCGATGTTTGTCAAGAAGAGAAGAGTGAGCGGGATCCCTAACACGGCGTAGGCGATACACACCAATTTCCCCCACATAGTACGAGGGGCAATATGCCCATAACCTAAAAAAAAGAAAAATAATTTTTTTTCAACCGTCTTTTTGACTTTACGCGATTATCTTACTCTGTGATCAGCCACTTCCATTCAGCCTCCAGACGGAAAATTCGTTAAGGATTCGTTAAGAGATCCGTCCTCACCACTTTTTTGTTTTGTGATGCAAAGTTTATATTATCGTATACTATATATGTCAACTTATATCTTATATTAGGCATTTGAACTAAGCACTAGTTGAGATTTTATACGGATAAACATGCAGCTGATAAAATTTTCTTACCTATAGTTGTGACGACAGTCAAGGCAAAGAGAAAGGCGTTTGCCCAGTTCCAGATAAGTTTTGGTCCTCCCGGCTGGCCGATAAGACTGCAGTTGGTTTGTGGCACGTAGTTGTAAGACACGGCAGCCACCCCAAACTCCTGTAACTTTTTCTTGAACTTGTCCTTGATATCCTGGTCTTGAGCATCGCCTGCTTGAGACGCAATGTCCCAAATAAGGCTCAAAGTGTTGTTTTCTGCTTTATAATAGTCGGTCGCCGCCTTCTTGCATTCGTCCTCCTCGTTCGGTACCTCCAGGTGTTCGAAGATAAACCCACCGCCAATGCTGTACGCGATTACTAAAACGCCTAGTCCGACGTGGGAGAACATAAACTTGATGAATTTTCGACAAAATTTTCCACATTTCCCCTTCTTTTTCTTCTTCTTTTTCTTTTTGTCTTGCTCGGCTTCCTCTTCATCTCTGGGTGTTTCTGGTCTGGGGGTGTCTTTTCTCTCTAGAGCGTCCCCCTCCTCCTCGTCACTCAGTTCCATGTTGTCCTTTAGATTTTCGTCCGACAACGTTTTCATCGTGAATGTTAATAGAAAGTTGCGGGGAGGAAATTCCGGTAAAACTCAAAGCGTCTAATATCGATGTCACTTCATGAATAATCTCAATGGCTGTTTTAGTGTGCAGCTACATGGCAAAAATTAACAATGCTTTACAATTCCAGAGTAAGTCATACCAGTGCTCTGAAACACGACAACAACTGCGTGTCACGGGCCGGTTACGCTAACAGGTCGCGTTTTGAAATGATAAAGAGCTAACAGTTTTGATTGATCGTTTGCATTTCTTCCTAAAGAGCGCAGCTTTAATATTTTATGTCCTGCACACTCCTATCGATTGTCAAATCCATCTACTGTTTTGTGAGACGAGCTTTTAGCGGAGGCCATATCGACGTTCCAACTACAGGTGTATAGCCCCAAGAGACGATATAATGCTGTCGCGAAGGAGACATCAATTGGAAAAATCATTGAAGCCAAATATTTAACTTGTTAACGAAATCAATACCATACCATCAATGACAATGCAAAATATATAGGGACAGTAAATTGGCCGCGAAGGAACAAATAACAAATTGGTGATAGACTTTGTGGTAGTCCATGATTTAATTTCTTTTTACATGAGAAAAAATTGAAAGGCCACTGGTTTACAATAAGGTGGAAAATGTAAGATATGCATTGTGGTTAAACAGAACTGAAAATACAATCCAATCAATTTCAAATATAACTGAGGAAAAAATACAAATGTCCCAGATGACTTTATATTATCCTTGTCACACTGTGTTGTAGATTACAAAATGGACAATGCAAATACAAATGAATGGTTTTCTCGCAAGTGTTAAATATATATACATATAAATACAATACTTATTCACATAACGACAAGTTCTTGTGATGTCTGTTCCGTCCAGTAAAAAAAATGCAAGCTGTCTAAATATCATGAAGAATCTTTATTCTTGCTTCACCTAAACATAAGCATACTGCAAGGAGATACAATGTAATGCCCTTTTCTCGACTCCTCTATCGCAATGCTTCGCCAGCACTGATTATTTTGTTGATCTCTTTTCTCCACTTTATGTTACGAATGAAACGCTCAGGCTAGTAATTTTGTTCAGACACTGACACAAAAAGTTTTAATGGCTGAATATAGAAAGTAATTAAATCGAAAATAAAATGAAACACGTGTATATATGAACTGAAACGATTGCTTAACCATCGATTTTTTTCTGTATACGCGGATTGAATAGTATCGTTTTCTATTTATCGCAAGGGCTTTGGAAATCGATAGATAGGTCAGAAGCAGTCGATGTGTACAGTTCGGTAATTCACACACACACACATGTAGTTAAAGACTGAGGAGTTCGTTGGCCTATATCAGCAACCTGTAAACGTCACGTCATGGAGATTCACTTGCACGTTAGGCCTATTTTTTATCTTCTTCCTCGTCGTCGCCCCCAAAACCACATTTAGAAGTAAGCCAGGTCACTTTGTTCACGATCTCTTCCTGCATCACAGTGATTCCCATGGGTACTAGGGCCAGTCCAAAGATAATGTACATCCATGCTATACACATACGAAGCCGGCTCTCGTCCGTGCTTAAGTCATTCACACTGGGGACGTAGTCACCGAAGCCTATTGTAGTAAGGGTGATGAAACAGAAATATAATCCTTCCACAAATGTCCAATCGTACCAAACGCCTGAAAAAAACGAATTTTTTTCTTTATTGAATGCAACATCGTGTGAGCAGAGTTTATGCTTTTTCATCATTTAAAATATGGGGAAGACAATCTTTATGTTAACTTGTGTTATTTTACTCAATTTCATTTTTTAATTCATTTTTTTATTTCGATACCCCCCTACTTTTTGCCAGACGTATAACATGAATTCCTGACACGCCAGGAATTCATGTTATACGTGAAGTCCTGACACGCCAGTCAACCTTACCAAAGATCACCGCTCCACATACGAGCCACAGGGTAACAGTGAGTAAAGTAATACTCAGGGGGACAGTAACGGATTCGATATCGAACTCTTCTTCTTCGTCATCATCATCACTGTCGTCTGCGACGATTACCACTGGCATTGGTTTTCCTTTGGAGTCTAACTGAAACGCCGCGTTTGGTGCGGGTTTGATGGCGCGAACCTACAGCAGAAAATATGACGCACTTGTTCACATTTTAATTCATATGGATCTGTGTCAAAACATATTTTGTGCAAGATATAACTGATAAATATTCCTAGTCTTTTTTAAATAAGAATGAAACAATATGAATTTGCTTCTGCTCCCATTAGAAGATTGTCATATGAGGATATTCCAGATTTACTTGAATTTTGACATGAGCATTATTCACCAAACTCAGAGTCTCATTACTTTTTATTTTATTTTATTTAAACTTGTTATTCAAGGGACATTAACTTCGTTTTTGACACGTGAACAAGTGCCAAAGAGCTTATTCCTATTCACTGCGTCTTGCCTTATTCTTTTTACAGCAGCCTTTGCAACAGCCACAGCAGCAAACTTTGGCATAGACGTAGCGGAATATGTCTGCCATGACGTCCCCGATGTTGGTCAGATTCATCAGCATCAGAGGGACCCCCAGCAGCGAGTAGGCCATGCAGACGATCTTCCCCCAGTTGGTGTGAGGGGCAATGTGGCCATAGCCTGAAAAAACCCCAGGACATTGGAAAATATACCTGCATGTCTGATATGTTGCTTTTCAGAAGTTTTACCGAGCCTTTCATTCAAAAAGTCATTAAAATGAAATATAATTTATGGACATTTTTGAGTGGTGGTGATAACAAAAATTATGAACTGCACTCTTTTGATAGATTTTACGTGCTTCTTATGAAACAGAAGTGATCGTTGGTGTCAAAAGAACATGAAATCGCTCAGCTTCAGCTTTATTTCTGAACTTATTTGATTAAATGCGGCCTTTCAGATGGGCTGCAGTACGTACCTATTGTGGTCACAATGGTCAAAGCAAACAGGAAAGAATTAGCAAAATTCCACACGCTGACGTCCCCTCCTTCGTCTGGTTTTCCAATCAATGTACAATTCGTCCCCCATGAGTATCCCGTATTAACTGAAGCATCACCAAAAGATTTCAATTTTTCTCTGAATTTTTCAATGACGTAATCTTGGGTTTCCGTGTCTTTTAATAAAGCAAGGTCGTAGACAAGGTCCACAGTGTTAGTTTCTGCTTCAATATATGCCGCCCTGTATTCTTCACACTCAGAAACTTCATTGGGTTCTTCTAGCAGCTGGAACACGAACCCTCCTGCGATACTATAAGCTACCACGATAAGAAAAAGACCAACGTAAGAAAAAGACAACTTGAGAATCTTAACACAGACTGCAAGCCCACCCCCTTTCTTCTTCTCATCCTTAGCGTCTACAACATTGTTGTTTGGTTCTCCATCAGCTGCTGCCTTGTCGTCTGGATTTTTGTCCGAGTTTTTAGGATCTCCCGGCTTTGCACTTTCTCTTGGTCTTGATGTTCTTCGTCTTCGATTGGTACTTTTGTCCCCATCCACGCCGTCCGGGTTGGACGACCGTCTTCCCCTTGAAGTGCGCCTCTTTTCTTGAGAATTTTCGTTTGCGATCACATCTGTGCCAGATGCAGATGCCGTCCTTTGGTCCGACATTGGTTAGAACGTAAACCAGCGTTTCCCTCAAGTATTTAGTCGTTTTAATTTCGACATTCATAAAGTAGCCGCTCACTTCATTGCAGCCGTGAACAGCGTATGATTGGAAACCTAATATTGATTAGGTTCTGCACGTTGAAGTTTAGAGCATTGATTTTTATTCGAGACTGTATCGATTTGTAACAATGATCTTTGTTCAACATTTCATTCCACATTAAAGGACAAAACAAGTCTTGAATAATTAATTGACAAGAGAGCCGAAACTGTTTCGGTAAACGTCCAGTCTAGAAAATTAAAACTTGCTTTGGAAACATTTATCTGTACTATATCAGATACACCGAGTACACCTTTTATAGCAGAGTGAAGTGGGAAATGGCATTTATCCAAGTTGTTAACTAGCTAGCTTCTATAATCCAAATTCTCTTAAACAGTATTTTTCTCCTGTATTCATACACCACACATGGGGGGGGGGGGGGGGGGGATGATTACAGCAAAGGCCTGCCAAAAAAAGGACTCAATTTGCGAATACGCATGTCTGATATTTTACAAGTCACTGTTTGATTTTTGATGCACAACTGTTAACGTAAGCTGCAGTGCTTGACAGTTTTCCAATAAAATATACATCCAAATATAAGTTATTCAAATATTTTATTTACTTGTAAATGTTAGAGACCTGAAATCAAGATACTATTTCATATATTTATGAAAGGAGGCACATTAAGACAGATTTCCAGTCTAGCTTCTAGCTAGGACAGCGTGATTTATGCACCATCTTGGTAGATTGTCCAATTACGATCTCTAACCACAAAAAGCCCATCTCATCCATCTGTTGTCCACGAACCAACAATTTTTACCAACGTAGGTCGCTTGGGGACAGCTGAAACTTCCTCTCTACCAGAGGTGAACTGGGTGACGACACCATTTTTGCAGTTTCACCCAGTGCAGAAATGTGTACAGAATTAGCCATTAGACAAAAGCTCTCTATGGCCCTGGTAAACGGTAGCTGGAACTCATTATTACATGACTTGATGAGATATTATGGTACTAAGTTAAGCTGTCAAAAATGATCTGCCAGCACCACTTTAGAAAATATCTTGAATGACTGACTGTATTCACTGACAAGTGGTAACTGTAAACGTGCCCAATTTATAAACAGAGCTGGAAGACCTTTCAAATGACTCCAAGAAACTTTTAATGAGGAAATTCCTTCAAACTATTGAAATGTTTTGGAGGAAAGTTATTCCTTATATTGTTTTTCAACTAATTGTCCAATAGTGTTCAAAACAGGAAAGTATTTAAGATCCATTTGATCGTCTTTCTCAGGTAAACAAGGTGGTTTGTCATCTTTGACAGCATATTTTTCTCTCAATCCATCATTGCATCCCTCCCTATTTCTTGCTATTTCTAATGCAAAAAACTGCACCCTCGGAACTGGAAAAAAAAAAGAGATTCAATTTACAATCACTCTGAATAATGCTAAATACATTTAACAAGCCAAATTCCCATAATGAATTAAATATAAAATGTTGCTCAAAGTAACGTCCTTACACTTGTGAAGATTCTTTTGTCTATAGCTACTTATATTTGTCTGATCTTACCACCCAATATTTCATTCTAATTTTTAATAATTTTTTTATAAAAAAATATTTAGTTCTACACTAAACGTCCTTACAATTTATCAAACCAATACAATTTCCCTATCTACAAAAAGAAAAAAATATTGCAGTAGCTGAGACTGCTAAACACAATCAAAGAGGAACAGAACCTTACCAATTTCCGTATTTTTTTCTGTATACTCATCATCAGCATTTACTCTGACTAAAGTACCAAAGTTATAGTCCTCTACCCTGTCTCGAAATTCCTCACAGAATGGTCTCCATTTCTAAAAAAGAAAAATATTTAAAAAATATACCATTTCAAATTTCTCAGAGAAAATCATTAATTCATGAAGCTTAACAGCATGGGGAACTTATTATAACTTTTATCACAACAAAGTGCAATATTTGTTGGTTTATACATAAATATTCCATAATAATAAAATACAAAGCACCAATTCATTTTTTCTTTCATCTTGAAACTAAATGCATGAAAAATTGGCATGTATATAGCCAACTCCATATTATTTTAACTATTACACGATCAATTAAATATCAATAAATAAATCTGTGACTTTTTTTAATTTGAAAATGATCAAATATTTCCCCCATCTCAACTAATTTCTCAGAGAAATTAGTTGAGATGGGGGAATTAGAAGATCTAATAGCAAGGGAAGATTTTTGTACATACCTCTTTGGCAGCAGGTGCTTTCATAGCTTCAACGTCAACTACTGCAATATTCATGTCTGGAAATGTTTCTCTGAACATTTGGTAAATTACATCATCTATTTTTGTCAGCTTCAAGTTTTTTGGTTCTGCAACTGAACACAGCAGCTGAAACCAATTGAGATACAATCAGTACACAACAGTGAACATGAGAGGTCATTATACAAAATAAAACTTAAAAGGATGAAATTTAAGAATTTAAACACAAATTAGAGGAAAAAAACACTTCTTGTTTAAATAATCTGTCAAGTAATTTAACGAAAAAAAATGCCATGAAGCTGCATTGACAAAAATTATCTAATTTACCATCTCCTGGCAAACCTGTCAGCTGTCTGCCACCCAGGCAGAGTTATGAAGTGTGGATTAAGGTTTTTTTCTGAGATTGTTACAGAGCTATGACAAGTGCCAGGAAAGGAGGATGAAAGATTAGTCTGAAAAATATATGCCAACTATTCCAGGGAATTTTTTTTTTTTTTTTTTGACGTATAACATTGCACTATTCATCTTTGATTGGGCAACAAAATCTTATATTATGTGTAACTGGAACTGATGACAAAAGTTGTAGACAGAACTTACATTGAAATAAATCTCAGCATGTCTGTAAGCTTTCATAGCCCACTGAATCTCTACTTCTTCCTGAAAAAGACATTGAAAAGATAAACGTGCTAAAATCAAAAAGTATTTTTTCTGATTTCATTTTAAATTCCTTTAAAATTTAAGAAAAACTACATAAATAAAAAAGTCCAGCTTTTTCTAATATTGCTTTTAGTATATATATATATATATATATATATATATATATATATATATATATATATATATATATATATATATATATATATATATATGAAACTAGAAACTTACATTATTTTGAAAATTTGAGGCTGGTTGTCCCAATGTTGACCCAACTGCCTGAACTTGAGATGCATTCTGAAATGACAAGTCAGTAAACTCACATATAAGGTGTAACACAAATATGTATCAAAATGAAATAAAAACTAAATTGCATGATTGAGTTTCTAGGGTTCTTAACAAGAAGCAAGCAGATGAATCATAAACACCACTATTTTTACATTTGTGCCATGAAACTCAGTTTGAGAAATTAATCCTGCATTTGCAATCACAATCTCAAGGCTAGAGATCATGAATGGCTATTTAATTTATTAGGCCTGGGTGACAAAATTACTTTTGAGCATAAATTACAAATATATTTTACAGCCAATTAAGACTTCATTAAATCAGAAAAAATTGGCCGTGTGAGCACGAGCAGCATGGGACTTTGCAGTGTTAATTTGAAGAGTATAGAAATCATTTTGCATTCAAAGGTAATGTGTTTCACATAATTTGATTCTAAAGTAAAAAAAAGAACATATCAAATGTGTATGTTAAATTCAATATTATATCAAGCTTGAATAGTAGCCTGAATGCTTACTGGTACTTAATTCTGAGCCAAATTTCAGAAAAGATATTAGAACCATCCAACTGGTCTAATTCTATCATTACAGTACTAACCTCGAGTTATAACGTTAACTTGCAGTTTGTATATCATTTACTTGTTAATGATTACATACAAACGTAAAAAAAACTGAAGAAAATATCTCCTATTAACCCTAGCCTCTCCGACTCATTTTCAACATAACATTTCCCACTGCTTCGACTCAATATTCCTACATATTTTCAAGTTCAAAATCGTCTGGCAACGTACAGTACAGTGCTACAGTGGAAAATACAGACTGTACATAGTCTTCACATACATATGATTCACCTATCACACGTGGACCTTCGGCTTTAATCACACAGTAACCATGTAAAACAAGGTGTACAATCCCTATAAGAATTAACATGGTTACAGCTGGCTTTAATCCCTGACTACAGGAGTTATGCAGATTATCAAATGGAAATTTTACTTTACAATATGTTCTCTTAACAACTTCAAATTGTTGAATATCTGAGATAACAAACCGACTTACCAATCCTGCGAATTCTGCCATTTTGACCTATTTACCTGCGTGTCACGTGACATCAAATTCTAACCAATTGGGAGTTAGTTCAGAATCTTAGGCCTTGCCTAGGCAAGCAAAAAAGCCCAAGGCTGATTGGCTGCTTTCAAATTTCAAACCATTTCTCTGTGATAGCGGCAAGTATGAAGGTGCTGTCTAAATGAATTGTTAAAAAAGGACGCATAGTTTGTCCACGTATCTTCCTTCAGGAAGAGAGAGAAACAAGAAAAACAGTTTTACATTTTGTGACGGTAAGTTAAACCATTTGCTAATGTATCATTCCCTTGGAAACTTGCTTGTAAAATGATTCCGATATTTTCAGTAGTCACTAAGTACGATTCATACTTTTTATTTGTATTCATTATGCTTGCAAAATATTGGAAGATTTTGGTAAAAGTAATTGGAACTTTCAGTACTCTTTATTTAGATCTAAGTAAGCTAAAAGCTGAAAGCCAGATTTTTGTCTCAGATTGAGAGAAATTGTGTTTAAAATCACCTGTTTATGACCCTAGTTGAACCTCAATCTTTGTATCTGTTTTATGATAATAAAAACTGAAATAATTTAGTATCGTAAGTCCTAGCAGTATATAACCAATATTTTGCAAACACGTAAAAGTATTCTTTGAAACCTTTGCACTCACTAGGGATTTTAAGAAAGAATAAATAAAAGTGCAAGAGACTTTTTGCATTGATTTGTTGATGAATCCTAAAAACACACATTTTGATTGCATCAAATTTCTTTTTAGCAGAAGCTGCCGTTTAGTGACATATTTGGATTAGAGCATGGAGTCTGAAACAAAAAAGTATATAGAAATCATGGAAACGGAGGAGGAGTTGGGCATTGGAGAGACTAGCGATATGGATGCCACATTAAATAAGGGTGCTCGCAAGAATTTGTTTGATGATCTAGCCCCAACCCCCATGAAGGCCAACTCTAGTACAAATGTTGATCCCGGAAGTGAACACATGAGGGTTTTCCTCCGTATTAGACCATTTACTCAAGAGGAACAGGAAAACAATGAAAATCAGGTAACATGGTGATCTTTATTTTTAATTATTATTTTTCTTTGTTTGTTTGTTTTGTTATGAACTAGAATTTTGATGAATCAGATGAAGGGAAAGATATCCTATTTTCAACTTAGAGTTGAAATGGTTTGGAAATTTTATAAATGCTATTTCAGATTTTTGAAATTTCATAAGTTCCACTGTATGACAATATTTTAAAGCAATAATAACTCTTCCTTTGAGATTCAAAATTCCGCAAGAAATACATTCGAAACAACACACGGAAATATATTATATTGCATTTCACCACTAAAACGGCTCTTATTGTAGTAAAACTAAAAACTGTGCTTGTCAATAGGGCTTTCGGTGCCTTTTTTCCCGGTCATCAAGGCATTCGTTGCCAAGGATTTTGGCGCATCACGCGGATTCTCGCGTGCAGTCGAGACCAAAATAACACAGGCGCATGACACAATCCTCAGACGTAAGTTGCGAGTTTTTGTGCAGTGTGTCGGATAACGAAAAGCCCAGAACTGCACACTTGTGAATATGAGCAATTAAGACGATTATATCGTATGAATCTTATTTTATTGCAATAAAGTGTTGTTGTTGTCTGCTTTTCCCGCGGTTTTAAGTAGGTCATCAGAAACCCCGCTCGATATGCTATGTTAGAGAGGGCTCCGTCAGTTAAAATCACTTAAGAGATTTTAACAAAAAACCGTACGTTTAGGAAAAAAACCCTGGATTAACTTTGAATGCAGGAATGGGGTCGCTGACCATTGGTGAGTACGGGAAAATTGCCGTTTACTCCAGGAAAATCCAATTTTTGGCCAAAACGAAGAGTTATTATGACTTTAAATTTAGTGGTAATATTGATCTCTCTCTTCATTTTCAGGGCTGTATGGAACTTGAGAATATCAACAACCTGGTCATGCATGCACCAAAGGAGTCTGTTACCTTCAAGAACAGCACACATGGCTGTGGAAAAATGACTCACAAGTTCACATTTTCCAAGATCTTCTCAGAGGGAACGGAACAGAAACAGTTCTTTGATGAGACCATGCTTGGCACTGTGAAAGACTTTATTGATGGGCAGAACTGCCTTGTTTTTACCTATGGAGTTACAAACTCTGGAAAGACTTACACTATTCAAGGTGATTTCTTAAATCGTGCTATGACTAATGGTGGGGTGTTTACATTGTAATACACTTTATTTGAAAGGTGTTCTGTACAACATTTTTTACTCCAAGTCTAATTTCCCTCAAGGAAAAAGCATGTTCTGCTATGCACTAATTATAGTTCTACAAAATTTCTAATTAAAAAATATGGATGGTTCTGAAGGAATCGTGGTTAATTGAAATTCTAAAGCTCAGCAACAGGTAAACTTCAGGTAAACTTGAATAAGAGGATTTTTTTGTTTGGGGACTGAATTGGGAAAGATAAGGCCCCTTTTTTACTGCCTTTTTTGCTGTGCATTTAAAAACAACTAAGATGTTTTTAAATGCTTGTAAAACACCCCTAAGGTTAGTCTCGGACATTGCCATTGAAATGTCAGTACACCAATTTTTCAACTCAGAAAGTGTATGAAAAGTAATCATTTTGATGCTCCTGCGTTCCAGGTAACCCTAAAGATGGCGGAATCCTCCCCAGAGCCTTGGACGTGCTGTTCAACAGTATAGAGGGCCAGCAGTGGGAGAGCATGAGTCTGAAACCAAGGATGTTCACTGACGTCGTCAAGCTCTCGGATAAACAAGTAGAACTAGAAAAGAAAAACAAGGAGAACGTCATGAGCCTTGCCACTCCGGAGGTACGACAAATATTTTGAGCAAAGTGTAGTGATAAGCAGTGATAATGTCAAATAAATTATAGATATAAATATACCACTTTCATAGTGGTTAC
The DNA here is from genome assembly GCF_051362555.1 of Lingula anatina. Lineage (NCBI taxonomy): Eukaryota > Metazoa > Brachiopoda > Lingulata > Lingulida > Lingulidae > Lingula > Lingula anatina. The sequence goes on along the minus strand of NC_141767.1, from coordinate 68,737,076 downwards.
AATAATCAGTGCAGAGAAATAAACATGAATTATGATTTTGGGTAGTACAAGTGGATTATAATTGATTTCATGAACATTTTTTACAAATATGAATGCTCAGTTGTTAGTGGCTGGTTTCACTGTTTGACCTCCCCCCCCCCCCCCCCCATTCATTCCCTGTAGGAGCCTGACGTGACCAGCCTCCTTGGAGATGACCTCAGTGACATGTCCAGGATTAGCTGCAGCACGCGGACCTCTGCAGAGTCCCTGGCTCCAAGCTTAGATTCCACATCCACCGCCACAAGCCAGGATGAGAGTCAAGAAAGCAATCCCGTAGAGTCGGCTATTGAGACTGAAGATGGTGTGTGTAGTTGTATCATAACAAAATTGTGCATTCCTGAAGTCAGTTATAAGGGTTTGCAATAGGACAAACACAATTTTAGCCCTTAAACTGTTTATTGGTAAATCAGTCTGCACTATTGCCTTTGAAGAATTAGTCAAGTCTGTCTTTAAACTTTTAGTATTTCCTGAAGAATTACATTACAATAATTTGTAGAAAGATTTTACATACTTTAAATTAGATGGTGTATGCAAATGGCTGTTAGCATTTATTTATATAATCGGACTTGCAGAAGACAAGGAGAACCTGGAAAAGCTGTTTGAGGAGGCAGAGAACCGCGTTCGTGAGGAGGCAGCGATCAGTGTGGAAGGTCAAGGTCAGGTCAAGTTCTCTGTGTGGGTCAGCTTTGCTGAGGTCTACAACGAGTACATCTACGACTTACTGGAACCTCTCCCTAAGAAGAAAAATGCTAGGCGGCCTACTCTCAAACTTAGTGAAGACAAGAATGGCAGCCCATATATTAGAGGTGAGATAGGTGTCAGCTGTGCATTATATGTGAATTGGCATGCACTGATGAGACTTTTCCAACTTTTGACGGAATTCTGACTTTTTCAGAGTCATTTGTGTCATTCTTGTGAATTGTGTAAATCCTACTTTTTCAGTGAGGACTGGTCTCATGCCTGGGCATAGTAAAATATTCTTTTGTGTGTATGAAATAGAGCAGTAGGATAAATCACAAGACAAAAATTGTACTAAACTTTGGCCATGTTTCCAGGTTTGAAGTCTGTTCAGGTAACCAGTGCTGATGAAGCTTACCGGGTTCTGACCATTGGGAAGAAGAACCTACAGGTGGCCTGCACAAAGCTGAACCATAGCTCAAGTAGAAGGTATGTGATCTCTTCCAAACTGTGCCTTCTGCATTTGATTCGGTGTTCAGTATGCTCTGATGTCCCAGGCAGGATGATGAGTATTTCAAACTTTGACATTTTTTTCTTCACAGTTGAACTTCATTGATCATATGCACTCGGCTCACCGTCGATTGATTCCTGCGTCATCATATCTCGGCCGTATGACAGACGTCGCCATTTTGGTAGTAGTGCAAACTACTCTAGATACCCGGATGTAAACAATAATAAACATGACGGCGCCCTGACAGGACATTCAGAACTCCTCGACAATATCCTCAGTGTTTCCAGTTGTTTTTCACGTAGTTTGAAGTCTTGATCTTTAAAAAGTGGGCAGGAAGATAGTGCATATTCAATACATTCGTCGAATGACGCCATATTTGTTAGATCCACGTGTTTTGGGGGAACTATATTGTTTTGATTGCAGTATACATTAGTGATGCGGCGCCGTCCATCCGGGTTCTTGACCTGATCACATATGTTGTGCTTAGGCAACATTTTTTACTGTCATACATCCGAGACTAGTTTCAAGGCGTTCGGAAGATAGCCGGAAATTGTCGAGGAGTTCCGAATGTGATCATATGGCCACGAAGCCATTTCTTCAACTTTTTTTCTTGCAATCCAAAATCATGCTTGACTACTAGTAAATGATTAACATTGCCAATTCAATTTCTCCTCTTTTCTGGCTGATACACTACAATGTTGGTAAATATTGGAATTATCTTTTTTTTTTCAGCCATTGTATTTTCACAATCAAGGTGCTGCGAGTAGTTGCCAAAGATGATCCCCATGTAGCTAGAATCAGCATGTGAGTATGAGATGATAATGAAATACTGTTCAGCTGGTCTTTTAACAAAACAGATATAATAAGTCTGGATATGTTTGGTCTTTAGCATTTTATTGTTGATGCAATCGAGTTTTGATTGATTTTTTGTCTAGGTTGTCTTTCTGTGATTTGGCTGGATCCGAGCGCTACACCAAGACTCACAATACAGGAGAGAGACTGAAGGAAGCTGGGAACATCAACACCTCCCTCCTCACGTTGGGGAGATGTATTGCTGCACTTAAACATAATCAGTTCCACAAGTAGGTGTTCATTATTTCCTTGCATATAGTGTAAGAGAATGTTTTTAGCTGAAATAATAAAATGAACTTGCTCAAACTTGCAAGTCAGAAAGAATTGCTACTGGTTTTCCCGAAGAGATCCTTTATCTTAGTGATGATAGTTCCATCATTCTTGTGAGATTTCAAGTATGTTATGATATATATATATATATATATATATATATATATCCTTAAAAATTCTCTTATCCAAATAGCTGAGTTGACCTCTAAAATATTTTTCAGCTTTGATAAATGGCAAAAATGTATAAGCTGTGCAACAATATTTCATTTGGTCAACCTTTTCTATAAAAAAAAAATGTTATTTCATTGTTTAGAGAACATCCGAAGATTATTCCCTTCCGTGAGAGCAAACTCACCCGACTGTTCCAGAACTTCTTCTGTGGCAAAGGGAAGGCTGCCATGATAGTGAACGTCAACCAGTGTGCCTCTTTGTTTGATGAAACTCTTCACGTCTTGAAGTTCTCAGCTATAGCAAAACAGGTGAGGAGGTGGAGGACATCAGAAATTTGGATGTTCTTCTCACTCTTTTATCCACCTTGTCTGTGAATCTCCTGTTTTCACATCTCCCTAGGATATTTTATTTATTCCATACCCTCTTTGCTCCCTGTACTCTAAGTAACTTGAAAAAGTTCAGAATAGCATTTCAACAAATAATAATACTGTCAAAACCTATTTGTATTCCAGAGAGAATTAAGTTTTTATTCATGATTATGGCAATTTATTAGTGAAATGTATATTAAATGTGATTCTGATGATATGTGAGCCTTTACCTTGACCTTCAGGTATTAATGGACTTGTATGTTGTTTGGTGTTATCAGGTGGTTGTGATACAGAAACCCCCAGAGGAAGAGAAGAAGAAGACGAGGAATGCAGCTCGTTTGGTTTCCATGGCCTTGGCTCAGACGCCCAGATCCTCTGCTGTCAGGCCCTCCATCAGCTGGGCCACTCCTGGTATGGGCCACTCTGACGACTATTTCTAACAGATCTCTGTTGTAATTTTTCACAAAGAGAACAGACTGTTAAAATTTCCTGGCATCAAATGTTATTTTTAGTACTTTAATTAGTCCTGCACCCAAAAATCTTGCTCTAACACCTACGTTACTTTCATTTATATTTTGTAAAATTGAACATTTAAATTAGTGACAGTAAATAACAACTTCCAAAAAGATGTTGTCATGATAACCAACCCAGCAAGGAAAGGGATTTGAAAAATACACTTGGCTTACTTAAGATGAGACCATGACACCGGTGTCCCGCTTTCTTTCTCCCACAGGCACAATGTTGGAGGCTATGAACCTGCCTATTCCGGAGGACGATGAGGACGGCCTGTTTGAGGAGTCTGAGACAGACAGGGAACAGGTAATTTTTTTACTCTCTCCCTATATATATAATCTATAGTAAAATGTTGAGTCTGCTAGCTCAATGATGAATTATATCCTTGCTCACATAGTGCTGGCTTCCTGAAGTCAGTGTGCAGATATCTTATGGCCCCCTGTGTTTTACCATGTGGATAACAACAGGGCTGAGAGCTACATGTAATTTAAAATGGTTATCTGGAAAACTGATAAGTTTATTTGACATTTATTTCTGATTTTAGTTTCATATGAAAGTTTTTTTTATCTGATTGGAAATATGTGAAAACATTAGTTATGAATCCAGTAGTTTATGGATGTTGTGTCTTCAGTGTGCTGTTCAATGTAAAAATATATGTGAACCTCTCAAAGATAAGAATGGTCTCAGTGGCTAGTATGTTTGGCATACTTTTCACCCAGTTTGTGTCATTTGTCCCCATTTGTAGGAGCTGCTGGACATCATCCAGTCCCTGAAGAAGGACCTGCTGTCTGAGAAGCGCAAGATGGCCCAGATGGAGGCTCAGATACGGGAGGAGGTGTGTCAGGAGATGGCGCAACAGTTGGTACAGATTGAGAACCAGTACAGGTAACTGAGCACACTGAGATTTTCACTGTTTGCACATAACAATTTTTCATTGAAATGCAGACATATTGAGCTTGTTTTCCCTTGAGGTTCTGTACTGGAAATTGTTGTCTTGTTCATTATAAGTTAGCGTGGAAGATGCCCAGACTATGCTTTCTAATTATGTTTTAACATTCTTTTTAAAATGAAGTTGAAAGCAAAGGGGGCAAATTTTGCTATGAAGAAACCCAGGCAAACGGGTTTTGGTTGCGCTTTTGATAAATTTTGACTATATTAGCTTCAGCTCTCTACTCATTAATATTGTTATTGAAATGGTTTTTAAGATCAGTTTTTGAATTTCATACAGAGAAGTGTTTTTTATTAGCTTTAAAGATGAACAAAATTATCAAAACCTTGTAATCATTTCTGTCAGTGAGAGACTGCGAGAGGAGACCATCATGGTGGAGGAGAAGGCAGAGAAGAGGATCGAGATGTTCACGCAGTCTGTGAGGAAGACCAGGAAGAGAGCACGAGTGGACAGGTTTGAAGACGAGGAGGATGAATGGGTTTCCAGCCAGGTGCTACATGCAGCTCAGATTAAGAATCAGGTGAATTACTGACCCTGCTCAAGTTCTCCATTAAAGGTGTTATACAGTATAATAAACTTCAACAACGACAAAGTTAGAATGTTTTCTTCTATGCCTCCTTTCACCAGGAGATCAATGTGATCAAACCATAAGTTCTTCCAGATTCTTGTTGATTTATGATATCTGCTTCCGTAGTTTTGTTTGGTTGTAAGGATTAGAAAAAACATTTTTTTCGCTTACAGTAATATCCCTTTCCATGTTGATAATTTTTATTGTTTTTTTTCCCCCATGCAGGACCTGGAGAAGCAGCTCCATGAGTTGCAGACCAAGCTGGGCAGTCTCCAGGCAGACCTGAGGGCCAGCAGGGAGGACATGAGGCTGATGACCACGGAGAAGAACAATTTGATGGCAGAAAACACCAAACTGCAGTTTGAAGTGGCCAGCTTCAAGAGCAAGCAGTCGGTAGGTCAGAAGTTTAAATCGGCGTGTCAGGTTTATCTCTGATAGCAAAATTATTAGGTTATATGTTTTTTAGTGCATTGGCTTGGCCTGTGTTTCTACCCCATTGATTTGCCTAGGATGAAATCCTGGAACTTGGTACTTTTTGCATTAAAAAGACATCCACTCCTCCATGTGTTTTGAAGCACCTGCAAAATTGTTCCACCTGTTGGTCAGAGAAAACAGAATTTTTGAAATGTAGAGTCTTGGTTTTGTAGTATGTGCCATCTTTCAGGAAAATTCCCAGAGTGAACAAGAGGCCTGTGAAAAGTTACAGAAGGAAAAAGCCTGCTTGGAAGCAGAACTGGCGGAAGCCAAGGAACAGTTGGATGAGGTGAAGAGGAAAATCACACAAGTAAGAGCTTTTTTTTTTTTTTCTCTATCAATAACTCCTTTTTACCTCTGCCAAGGAGGTTATGTTTTCTCCCTTGTTTGTTTGTTTGTTTGTCTGTCTGTCTGTCTGTTTGTCATCAACCAATTTTGATGAAATTTTCAGGGTAGGTCAGAAATGGGTTAACTTAGAAGTGATTAGTTTTTGGTGATGATCCAGATCAATAATCAATAATAATCAAAATTGCTGCCTTGGCGGAGGTCTGCGCTCTCGGAGTGCTTTTCTAGTTGATACTTTAATTGTCATTTAAATTCAAATTTTACCAATCAAGGGACTAACTTAACACTAGATCTTAAATTGGTCATTGAAAAGAAGCACTCATTCTTTCTTTCTCTGCCAGGCTCAGGTAGAACATAAGAGGTCTAATTCAGGAGACATTGAAACTAATGAGCTAATGGAGAATCTTGGAAGGGAACTCCAGCACTCCAAAGAACAGTTGGCACAGAAGGTAACTGGGAACTCTTTTGGGAAATTGAGAGCTAATGGATGATTGTCTATAGTTTGAATGAAAATGATGAGAGTTGATTGTCGACAGAGGCTGGGAATGTTTTTAAAGGGTCAAAATAAAGAACAACAAAATTTTAAAAAGCATTCCTTTAACAGTTTGCCTTGGTTTCTCTTCCCCAGAGTAAGGAGGCAGAGGACTTGAATGAGATGCTGACAGAAGCGGGAGAGACGTTCCAGCAGAAGGAGGAAGAGATAGGCAAGCTGAAGGAGGCATTATCACAGGAGGTGGAGAAAATTGAACAACAGGTATTGCTGGGTGCACTGTACGTCACCCTTAAAATATTGGAAGAACAATTCTGCTGACAACCGCTCTCCACTCTGACACACAGTTACAGTTTTTCCCAAACCCAATGAGAAAAATATTTTTGGTTATATGCTTGTTGTTTTGTTTTTAATGTTGCAATTTATTTTTTGCTAAGTTAAGCTTACTTTTTCTATTAAAAAAAAAAAAAGAAAACAAACTTCAAATTTGCATGCGTAAGTGAAATAAGTTATGTGGTTTCTAAAATATGCTGTTGTCTTCATACAGACTTCAATACTGGTGTAGCACCTAAAGTTCTGATGTCAGATTTTTAAATTTTTTTTAAAGGCATTGACCATTGAAGAACTGAACAAGGTACTTGAAGAGACCCGAGAGGCTGTGGAGACTGCCAACAGTAAGCTGGATGCCCGAGACAAGACAATCCAAGAGCTTCAGTCTCAGCTAGAGACTACATCAGGTAGTAAACCTAGCACAAGTCACACTACAACCCAGGTCAGCCCCTCACTGGCAGCTTGTAATGCTCAGGACGGCGTCTCCTCAAGTCCTGTGCCTAAAATTGTAGTTGACCAGAAGGTAGAGACGCCCAAAGGAACGCCTAGTAGACACGATGAAAGACAAGAAGCCCACGAGGCTGCTGCTCATAGTATGAGACTTAAGCTCACACCTTCAAAATGTGGCTTTATTGCAAAGCATACCAAAACTAGCCTTCTTCGTTTAATGGGCAAAAGTCCCTTGAAAAGAAAATCTAAGGAAAAGACTGATGAAAAACTCAGTTCGGCCTCAAAGCGTAAAAGGTCCTCCCTCTTTGGAGGTACACCAGGGCGTAGGAAGAGCAAGGTTATTGACAGTAAAATTGCTAAGAGAAAGTCCAGTCTACTAAAACCTTACAGTTTAAGATCCAGAACCAAGAAAAAATTGCCCTTTGCCTGAATTTTTTTATGAATCTTGCAAAAGCCTTTTTTTTTTTAATTTTTCAAAATACAAAATGTGAATTTCAAAAAAAAAAAAAAAGATCTCATTTTTAAAAGGTTAGTTCCAGTGAAAAAACATAAAATCATGTTATTTTCTTGTCACCTGATTATAAAAATGTGATGGTGCCACAGCATGTGATACAGCTGTCCTTTCCACAGGGTTTCTACAGTATACTTTTTACGTTCAAAGTCTTAGTTAAAACATTGTAGTGACAAAATATTGTGCAGATTGATCTCTTTATGTTAAATTTGTTCTACAAGTGGTGCATTTTATACCAAATTTTATTTGTGAAGACGCATTTTTAATATATTATTTTGATCACTGTTTTTTGTAAATGTCTTATGTGTAGAATATATAGGGTATTATTGATTTTTGCTGGTGCTTTATTCCACTCCCAGTATTACATCTTTGTTTTTTAGATAGTTTAATGTGTAGCCTTCAGTCATTTCTTTTGTGACTTTTAAATTGATATTAAAATTATTTATTAATAAATGTAATCTTAAAAACTAATTTTTGTTTTGTGTTTTTTCTTATAGACTCTTCTATGCTTGCTGTGAGTTGGACAATTAGGGAAGTGCCTAATGGGGAAGAAAACTAATAGCTGGATCTTTTTTGGTCTAGGTGCTTTTTGGGGATGTGAAGTTGGAGCAGACGGGGACCATATTAACATACCACTGTTAATTTGTTCTAGACATTTTAGTATTAGTTTTCTCGGGATTAACTTGTAATTGTTTTCCTAATTCACAGAGAACGAAAACAAACAGGAAGTTACAGTTGGCATGCTAACCTCCAAAGTGGCAGCTCTAGAGGAGTCTGTCGGTCAGACAAACTCGGAGCTTCAACAGAAACAGGCCCAGATCACTAAGCTAGAGGAGAGCATTGAAGAGTATAAGAAATCCCTCAGTGATCATGAGTCCTTTGTCTCTGAACTAAATCAGCTGCTAAGAGATGCAAAGATAGAGTTGGACCAAAAGAAAAGCCAGCTTGAGAGCCAGGAGTCTGCAGTGAAGCAGAAAGTTGAAGCCCTGGAGAAGCAGGCAGAGGAGCAACGGCAGACCCACGAGGCTGCAGTCTCTGCCATGGAGGAGAAGCTGAAGCAAGTGCAATCTGAGCTGGAGGGTGCAAAGTCTGGTCTGCAGAAGTCTCAGGATGTGTCTGTGCTGTGCCAGAGCCAGGCCTCTGAACTGACAGCCTCCTGTGAGAGGGTAGCCGCCTTGGAGACCCAGGTGAGGGAACTGAAATCTGACCTGGAGTCTGAGCAGGAGAAGTATGCCAATGCCGCCGATAATGTCACCATCTTCCAGTACAGGATTCAGGAGCTGGAGGAAATGTTGGCACAAGACAAGAAGAAGGGTGAAGACTCCAAGAAAGAAGAGTGTAAGGAGAAGGATGTACTAGAACATAAATGCAGCGAGCTGGAGAAGCAGAAACGAGAATTGGATGAAAAATTAGTTGAGAAAGAAGCCTTTATTGCCAGTCTACAGCAGAAGGTGATGGAAAATGAAACTGCACTGGGAAAAGAGCAACTACAGCAGCAGTCACTGAAGGATTCCCAAGGTAGCCAGCATGCTGAAATTGATCGTCTTTCACAGGAATGCATTGAAAAGAACAATGAAATTAACAAACTGAAGAGTGAGATAGACATCTTAAAATCAGACCTCAGAACAGAAGTGCAAACTAAAGATGAAGTTCTTAATCGATTACAGATGGTTGAGGAAGAAAGTAAGGCTCTGGCAAACAAAAACAAACTATTATCTGATGAAGTTGCTACAATGTCGACTTCAAACCAACAGCAGGAAGCTAAAATCAAACAGCTTGAGAAAGAGCTTGTTGCATTCAAAGACAGCAATGGTCACTGCGCAAAGCAGGAGAAAGAAGTGACATCATTAAAGTGCAAATATGATGACGTACTGAAAGAGCAAGAAAAAGAAAGAAAAGAGATAATAGACTTGCAACTGCAGATTGAAAAACTTGAAGGGGTGCAGGAAAAAGAAAGAAGGGTCCACTGTGAGACATCTGAGAAATTGTGCCATCTTGAAAAAGAAAATGAAAGATATGAAAAACTGTACGAAGAAGCACAGACCAAAATTGCAGGTTTGAAAATGTCTTTAGATATTGCCACTGAGAATGAAGACGTCAGTGAGGAAAGAACTGCCGAGATAAAAACACTCAAGTCTCAGCTGGCAGAGAGGGAAAAGGAACTGAAGGCATCGCGGGAGCAGCTGGAGAGCAAGACTGCGGCCCTAAGTTCTCAGATCGAGGACCTGGAGGGAGATCTGGAGGCGTCCAAGGCCAGTGTGAGGCACCATGTGGAGAAGGAGCAGGACATGCAGAGGAAGCTGGAGGAGCTGACTGAGGGCCACAGGGCCAAGGTCCAGGCACTGGATGCCTTGGCTTCCAGACTCCAGGACACGGAGAGGGAGACGGAAACACTGAGGCAAAGGGCGAAAGAACTGCAGGGAGAACTGGATGCTAAAACCAGAGACTGCTCGGCGGCTGAAGAGAAAGTTTCTGAGTTGAGGAAGAGTGTGGAGGATTTGCAGAAAAGTAACGAAGAATGGCGACTGACAAAATCTTCAAATGCTCAACTTCAGAAAGAGCATGCCAAGGTGGAAGAGAGGTTAAAAGAGGTGCAGTCAAATTTGGATGCTGTGCGGCAGTCTGCAGCTCAGCTTGAGGCAGAGTTGAAAACAAAAATTGAAGAGCTGAATGAAAGTAAAGAGAAGTTGGAGGAAGTTATGTCAGAATTAAAAATAAAAACTGCAGAGCTGAATGAGAATAAGATGAAATTAGAGGAAGCTATGTCAGAGTTAAAAACAAAAAATGCAGAGCAAAGTGAGACTAAGGAAAAATTGGACAAAGTTACATCAGAAAAGGAAGAAAATGATAAAATACTCCAACAGTTCAAGGCAAGTTCATCGGAACTTGAGGGTAATTTGCTGAAAGAGATTGAACGACTTGAGAAAGAGAAAAATGAAAATGCGGATAAGCTTTTCAAAGCAAATGAACAGTATGATTTAATGAAATCTGAAATGGCAGACATTTCACAAAGGTGTGAAAAGACTTTACAAGAAAAAACTAAATTGGAGGAGGAGTTGCAGTCAGCCCTGGAGTCCAGAATCTCCTCAGAAAATGAAGAACTCAGAAACAAAGAAAGTGCCATACAGGAACTGAATAACCAACTCGCAAAACTGGAACGTGATTTACAAGAAAACGAAACCAAGTTACAGAACTCTGAAACAAAAGTGGCCACTTTGAGAGACACTCTGACCGCGCTCAGACAAGAAAATGTCAGATTGAAGGATGACTCTGAAGAAGAGAGTGACCACGTCTCCAACCTGAACTCTGAAGTTGCCAGACTTAAGCAGGAGCTGGAGGAGAAAACTGCAAAGATAGAGGGACTGGAGCAGAAGTACCAGGATGAACTCAGTAGCAGAGAGGACTCTGTGCAGAAATACCAGAAGCAAATTGACCTGCTTAAAAATGAGACAGCCATATTACATGACCAGGTGAGAGTTTGAAGGACATTATGATCATGTCCATTAGGATTACAGCTAAAGTTGCTGAGACCATCAGACTGATTGTTTAAATTCTACTCTGTATCTGGTTGGACATTAAGGATGAGTGGATATTCAATAGCTTTGTACATTGAACTTAATTCACAATTGTCTCCTTGATTTTATTAGCAGAACCAAGAACCTAGTAAAGGAGTTGATTTAGTGTTAAAAATGATTTGTTATATGTTGTTCCAGGTAAAGGTAGCCACTGAACACGAGACGGCAGCCAAGCAGAACTTGGAGACGTTCCAACAGGAACTGCAGGCTAAGAAAGAGTCCACCACTCAGCTGAGGGAGGAATATTCTAAACTGGAGGAGTCAAAGAAGAAGGTTGATGAGCTGCTGGAAGACCTGAAGAAGGTAAGGAATTTCAGTCTTAAAATAGTGTGCTGACCATATACGTGACCTTTTTAGCTTTCTTTAGACTTTCTGAATGTCAACTAATGAAAGAAAAATCCAAGAAACTGATTTTGGGCCTGGATGCTGTCCTTGTGCAAGAGCAACAAGAATTACAGAATGCTAACATTTGGAGTACACTGAAAGGTTGAAAAGACTGGTTTTGACTAATGCTGTGTTTGGATGTGTGTGTGATAGAGAGAGAGAGAGACAGAGTTTTGAAAGCAAAGTAAGATCTTAATAACACAAGAAAAGAAATCAAGTGAGTGATTTAGTAGCATATGTAGAGTTTGTACTGCAGTGCACCTAGCCACCTGTATTAATGCTGCTGCTGTTTTGTGTGTGTGTGCTGCAGTGCCAGGAGAGAGAGGCTACCCTGCGGAGTCAGCTCCAGGAGGCATCACGCTCTATGGAAGAGCAGAATTGCAAGTACAACCTGCTGGAGGACCAGCTCCTTAGCGCCAACCAGAGCCTGCTGGAGTACGATAGGAAACAACAGGAGAATTCAGCTGCTTGTGCTAGGCTAGAGGTGTGCGGCACACATATAATTCTTTCCGCTGCTTTCACTAATGTAAACTTTCTTTTCTGTCTCACTCGCAGTGTGATCCTTGGTGGTGGCATTAGTGGAAACTTTCTCAAAGTACTCTTACTATGCTTGTGAACTATTGTAGAATGGTTAGCTTTTCCATATTACCAATTTCTTTAGGCTTTATAACCAAATAATCAAAGCATAAAGCAGAATACTGCACTCTTTGAGTTAATTTTTATTAATAAGTTGTTTTCCATTGTAATTACTTGAACACATGGCACAAATTGGTTTGTCAAGTAGCAAATTGGATAAGATGTTTTAAAAAATGAAAATAATTACCCAGTTGACTGTTTGTTAGTGTACTGAAATGGTGTATGGGATGTGCTTTTTAAAAGTGTTTGAACTTTCTTACAGAAGGAGTCAGCCAGCCAGCAGAAAATCCTGAAGGAACACGCGGAAGCCCTGTCTGCCAAGGGCAAGGAAGTTGAAGAGTTGCAGCAAGAGCTGAGAAACAGAGACCAGAAAATTGAGAACAAGAACAAAACTATCTCCGAGCTCTGGACCAAGATTGAGACTGAGCGGAACAGCTTTGAATTGGCTCTTAAAGGTGAGAACGTTACCCGTTGGATATATAAACAACTTCTATTATTTTGCAAAACATATTTCCTTTTTGTGTGTATTTATTAGAAGTGCACCTACAGTGGAAGATAAAAACACCAGCTGTGCATTTTTATCTAAATTTTTACAGGCCAATTTTAGTATCTGTCATAATTCTTTAGGATAACTTTTTTCAATGATTTCTTGTTGTCTTTTCAGATGCCAAATCAAATGAAATGCTTATAGAGACTCTGAAGGAGGCCCTTGCAGAACAGGAGAGCGTAATGGAGCAACAAGACAAGGTGCTGAACAGTAGGGAAAAACAGATTGGGGACCTCTCTCAAGGTGAGTCATGTGTGCTTGTGCTAGGTATTATTTTGCAGCTTTGAATGATCATTCTTACCTTTCATAAAAATTTAGAAGTGAGGTACAGAAATACGTCTTAAATTTTAAAATATGAGTTCAAATATTGATGTGAAATATATATTTCTTCTTTTTTGGTTAGTTTATTAGCAATAAGCTGTCAACGTTTTGCTGTGGCTGTCTATTTAGGTTCAATACAAGAGGTGCAGGGTATAATATTATGTCAAGTTGATCAAATTTAAATAAATCTCCCTCTTTAATTTTTTGTCTCAGAACTAGAAGAGCTCAGGGAAAGGCACTCTGAGCTGCAGTCCAGTAAACGTACCTCCAGCAAGGAGTCTGACAACTGGCAGCAGCTGTACCGGGACCTGGAGACAGAGAAGAAGACACTGGACGAGATCAAGACGGGCCTGATGAAGCAGGTGGAAGGCCAGGCCAGCAAGCTGACCAAGATGGAGACTGAGAAGGCCAGGATGGACAGAGTACTCAAGGAGAATGAGCAGGAGCTGAGAGAAATGGAGAAACTGCTTTCAGGTAAGTGATACATTGTTATATAATAAATACTCATAAATAAGCGTATCGTTATGACTGTATGATATCAGGTTATTGTTTCAAAGTAATTTATTTTAAAAAAACCCAAACATTTCCTCCTGGTTAAAGTGAGTGGGGAATTGTTGATATTAGAAAGCAATTTTGTCATTTTACAAAATATGTGGTTTTTGAATCACACTCCGTTTAACTGGTGCAGTTAAGTTTACAATGAATTTGTGAACACAGATCTGTTTGATATTCCAGACACCCGTCAGCAGTTGGAGACCCTGAAGTTTGACCAGGAGAAAGTTGTTCAGCAAGCAGTGGACAAAGCCACCTCAGAGGCCAAGCAGTCCATTCAGGAGAACCTGGAGAAGACGAAGCAGAAGGCGAATGATGCCAGCAAGGAGGTCCGGCAACTCAGTATGCAGGTCAAGGTCAGTGAGAGGAAAAAAAAGGATGGAAATGGTAGAGAATTCTAAACAAAGTGTATACATCGGAATTGAAAATGGGATATGCATGTTGTAGCATTTGAGAATTAATGTAGTATAAACAGTGTTTATTTATTTATATAATTTTAGATTAAGGAGGATGCCATCAGCGAAATGCAAAGGGAACTTGATAAACTGCACAAGGAACTGGCTTCTGCAGAAGAGAAGAAGCAGGCTGAACTCAAGGTATGACTTGTATTTAATAAGTCAGTTGGTCAGAGATATTTTGATATGTGAATTTTTGTCTTTTTAGTAGGCAAAATTTATGTGTGAATCACAGTTAGAAGTAACACAGGTAGTTGTGTGTCCCTTCTGTCTAGTTCCACAACCTGATGCTCGGAGCAATTTAAACATAACAGTTGAACTAGTTTATGGCGATTGCTTGACATTAGAGTGTGGTTTCAAAACCGGTTCACATTGTGCTCCAATCTATCTTATCATACAGGAGTTCAGAGAAAAGCGTGACCAGCTTGCCAAACAGCTAGGGCAGATGATTAAGGACAAAGATGCAGAAATTAAGAGCCTCAAGGAAAATGGTGGCAATGAAGGAGAGGTATTTTGCAATTGTTCATGAAGTGATTAGCAATATCCTTATCGATATATAAATCTTATCAGCTCTCTCTCTCTCTCTCTCTCTCTCTCTCTCTCTCTCTCTCTTTTGTCAGAGCAAAGATTGTTTGTCTGAAAAGTGAGAACTAAACATTTTGATTTATTAAAAATTTATGTTGGAGTTTTGTTTAGTCATGTTTGACATTCTGGACAAATTGTAGGTCAAGTACTCAACAGTGAGAGATTTAGAAAACCAAGTAAAAGACAAGGATTTGACAATATCCAAGCTGTTAGACCAGCTGAACCAGCAGGGGGCGTCTGCAGCACTGGGCGCTGGCTCCAATAACCGCAGGTCCAAGAGAGGAGAGAAGTCTAGAGCAGAACAGGACCACCACCACCACCATCACCGCACAGCCAGGGAGGTGAAAAACCTGCAGGAGGAGGTGAGTGGGATACAGGCTGAAGATGGAGGGAGGGTGTGCTAATAGGGTTTTTATGGTCTCCAGGTGCACGTGCCCATGTTATTTCTCCCATAGTATAGACTTCAACCTGTGCATAAATGCCTCCCATCACACAGACTGCGTAGATGATACTGTAGTTCAGTATCAGAGTTCTCTGTAGTAGGACTGTAAAAAGTGCGCAAACTGTTTGCAAACATTTCAGTATCTAGATAAATACTATCTGCTCTAAAAATATCACTTTTATGAATCTCTTAAAGCATTGCTTATATGAAGTATAATAATTGACTGCCTGGTTATGTTGGTAGACATTGTTAAAAATATCTTTCTGTATTAAACATCTGTTGCCTGAAATGTGAAAGTTGATTCACAAATAAGGTTTTGTATGCAAAGAGCATGAAAATCATTATGAATTTGCTTTAGCCCCCAAAAATCCATGTTAATTATATTCCCAACCTTCTTTTTATCTTTACTTCAATTTTGTCTTTGCAGTTATGTGTTTGCCTTTCTTTTTATTATATTATTATTATTATTACTATTTTATATCACTAACCATACCCCCTGTTGCATGATTTGAGTGTTAAAAGGTCTGCTTCAACTGTCTTGTTGTAGTTGGAGAGGGAGAGGGAAAGGAGTAGTGACGTCAGTAAGACCCTCGATAAGGTCTATCTGTCTAAAGATGAAATTGTTGGGGATCTTCTTGAAGCAAACAAACAATTACAAAACCACATCAAAATTCTTGAGGTAAATTGATGTTGTGTTTTTATTTCATTTATTTGCTTGCTTATTAGATCTGCACAACATACTCTTCTTCCACCCTTTTTATTGCAATTTTGTTAAAGCACAAAATAATCCAGAAAAGCATTATCTGATTGCATCACCAGTAGATCATCCAGAAATTAATTCACCATTATCAATAATATCTCATTGGAGTCTTAATAATGTTAGCTCTTTAGAAATAATTTTTTTGGATAAATCTTCAAAATTTTATAGCAGGTTAATGAGAGTGACTAAAAGAGCCATTTTGTTTGATTTTCAAAAAATACTCTATCAGATTTTTCAAGGCTATCCTAAGATAGTTTTGAAATCATTATTTTGATAACTGTATATTCACTGTATTTAGCTTAAAGTGGCTTCTTTTGTAATATCTTGTTTTTTTAACTCCTGTTGGTTTTGTCTTATGGTTGAGTTGCATTTTGTTTCTAATAATTTCACCGTAGAGCCTTCCATGAGCATGCTTATATTTATTATTATTATTATTATTTTGTCATTGTATACCTGTTTAGATTTTTAATCTGCTTGTAGACCTTTGCTATTGCCAAATTACGCCTGTACCATCTGGCAGCCATGTGCTAATTTCCTTTTGATGTGTCCAGTTTTCTGTTCTATTTGGATAACTGTGTGCTTATTATGTCACCTTGAATATATACCCCTTACAATAAGTAAAGGGGAAAAAGAAAAGAATAATAATAGATAGATCAAGTTGCAATATCCAAGGGAAAATGAGATGTCAGACTGCAAAGTTGTGTACAGAGGAGGGGATTTTGTTTAAACAATAAGATTGAAACAGTATTTGGTAGGTTGATCAGTAATGTGCCATATGAAGTTCTTCATTAACCCCTGCTATGGAGTGAGGAAGCCAAATAACAAAAGATAGCACTAGATTTTTTCTTTGTGTGTTGAGTCAGTTGATATGGCATCTAAGTGTTTTGCTGTTCTTCCTAGGAGCAGGTTGTTAGGACCAGGTCTGTGTCTGTGTCTGTCAGCGAGGACGACGTGCTGGTGGAGGACTCCTTCACGTCGACACACCTGGAGATAGATGCAACGCCTGAGGTGGCAAAGACGAGGCGGACCACACGCACGACACGTGGCAAGAAGAGGAAGAGTGTAGAGACTGCTGAGGTATGCTAGTCATGGCAAAATTGATCTTGGTGTTTGCCTGTAATTACTGTAAGTAATATAAACTTTCAGATATTTTATTATATATATATATATATATATATATATATATATATATATATATTTTTTTTTTTTTTTTTTTTTTTTTTTTTTTAGACCAAATAATTATTTACAAGGCTTTGTAGATGGTTATCTCAGTTTTCTAACAAAGAACCAGCTAATTCTTTCAGACAACTCCTCCAAAGACAAGGAGGGCCACCAGAGGAAGTAGGACCAGGTCAAAAGTGGAGAAGATCAAAGAGGAAGAAAATCAAGAGAATCAGTCATATAGCACAGACAAGGTGAAATATATGCTCAGCTCGTATAAACAGAAGTCTCAGTTTTTGCATGAAACTGTGTTAAATTTTGTTCTTAAGCATTTTTAATAGTAATTGTTTACCTTGAACAACGCTAACATTTAGATACTGTTGATATCATAGTTTCACATGAAATAGGTGATTTTCTCCAATGTTCTCTTTATCTATTTTAAAATACCAAGGGGAAATTATATCCATTCTTTGAAGTGTAGCATTTTTGTTTCACTCCAGGAGCAGGACCAGTTCCAGAGGTCAGAAGACAGAGCCAGTAAGAGACATGGCCTGTCAAAACTGGGCAACATTCTGACCAACTCCCCCATAGGAAAGTCAGGTATTATCAGAATTTTTTTTGATTTTGTTTTTAAACTAATAATGACTTGTAGGCATGTATATGTGCACAACTTAAAAGCCAAAAAAACTGATATAACATTGTCCTTGCTTGGAACATTTTTCTGCATGAAGTATGATGCAGTCACTTTGTTGATTAGTAACTCCCATTTTTAGCTGACAGCTGTTCCAACCACTAGCATAACACTTTTTTGGTGACATTATCTTAACAATACTCCAATACATATTTTTATTCACATAGAAAAAAGAAAATAACAAACATTAAATCTGAGTGGTTCGACTTGAAGATTCTGTTGAAATAAAATCCTACAATATTGCAAGAGTGAATTTACTTAAAGTGTGATTTTTTAAATATGCTTTTATTTCTTATTTACTCTAACAGATTTTTGCAAAATAAGTTATGCTTGTTTTCTGGAAACAAACAGCTCCTTATTTATCAGATTGCCTGTATTCTTTTGGGAATTTTGAAAGAATAAAAGTTATTTCTTGGGTGTAAGAGTAATGTAAGAGAAATATTTGATGTAGCACTGGGCCTCCTGGTAGGTGAGGAACCTGTTTGTGAAGTTATCCATTAACGCCTGTTGATGAGCAATGAAGCTCTTTACTCCTTGCTGCACACACAAATTTCAGAGACCTCAAAATCATGTGACTTCACCTCTACCTCCACAGCAAAAAAAATCTGGGACAGTATGACCTCGCCAGTGAAGTCTCCGTCGTCGACCTCCTCCCCTCCACCACCACCTACGACAGAGAAGAAGAAAAGAAAACTGTTCAAGACTGACATATCAGCTCCTTTTGATTGTGCGCCTAACATGGTGGGTTATATGCCTGTCTCTGGCGTTTATTATCTGGATAGGTTCAGTAGATTAACTAAAAGATTAAGGTAATATCAGGTTGATTGAGAAAAACTTGCTGTTAAGCGGTAATTTTAGGTAACTGTCTGAATTTTTTGGTATTTCAGATGTTGCACAGTGTATCTGCATTATATTTCATATCTGTTTGGGTATTTTTCAGATAATTACTTCCACAGAAGACACATGTAAGAAAGACAGTTCCCATGACATTGTTAAGAGAAGACTGAGATCCAGAAGAAATTAATTTATTAATGTGAATTGATTTTTGTTAAGTGTTCATGTTTATGGTTTATCTGCAACAAAAGAATTTATATGTTCATAATAGATAATATATACATATGAAACATAGCTGCAAAAAACATTTTTTAAAAATGCTTTTAGTTATGAAGTTGACATATACTGAAATAACTTTCGAGTACATTTTCCTATGTGAAAATTGCTGTATGAAGTTATTCTGACATGTGGAGTAGATTCTACCATACATTATCTCTATTCAGCGAGGGTTTCAAAGTAATAAATCAAGTTATCCTGGGTATGATACACAAGGGTTCAAATTCAAGTAGTAATGAAAATTTGTCTATTCAATCTTCACTGATTTAAGTCAGTTTGCTCTGTGAAGCTTCTATTGTCACTGTATATTAGATTACATGTCATTTTCTCTACATTATGTCATCTTTTAGACAATTGCTCTATGTTACCGTTTCCCATTGACCTGCTCTATGTACCAACCCCACTAACGTTACAGATTATTACTTTGTGGTGCTTCTGTTTGAGTTTTGGGGCAGATTTTGAATTGGAATGCTATGCTGATTCGTATGATTTTGATCGTGGTTGTGTTTGTGATGAATGAATGAACTCAGATCATGTACCATCAACTTTCTGTTTCTTATACCAAGTAAACTGAATGTGTAATAGTTCTGTTACTTGCCTAATGATGTATATAGATAGGGAGACAAGCTTCTGTATATATAAACTTGGTCTTATAGATAGCTACATGTAAATAAGAAAGATACTCCTATAGTCTTTCTACATGATATTATATTCAAATAAATATTCATCTTATCAGCTTCTTTTTATTTTCTCTCTTTCTCTTAAATCCTACATATTTGGAACACTAACACTTCTGTGTTGGTATTGTAAGCTTCCATATTGAAAGATGCAGTATGGTAGGCTAAATATTCACCTGATGGTGTATAAAAAATCATTTGAATAAACCTTTTTGATTCTGAACAAACCAAAAAATGAGCTGACTGTTTGGTGACATTCTGTTGGCTCTTGGATGTTTCTTAGGTACTCTTACCAATTTAAAGTAATGAAATAATTCTAGGGGTTCTGAAATAACCTGAATGAACATGGGGTTTGAATTAAAAATATGTAGTTGTGGAACTTGGCAATGTAAGCTGTTCACAAAAACCATTTATTTTTATTTTCATATTTTTCTTTGGTAACACTAAATATATTTGTTTTTTAATTTAAGTTAGAATGTCAGCTGTATTGGAATTGAAGTAAAAGTATTTTATACCATGTTTTAGTCACAATAACGCGCTTCAATAATGGAAAACAATCATGATTATGCTAATATTATGACGTCAAAAAATAGAAGCCTTTTTCTACAAGTATTTATATAAGCCGTTCGTTTACATGAAAGATCGAGTACGTAAAAACAGAAAAAAACTAGTAACATTTTAGTTTAGGTTGTATTTATAATTCACAAAATAAAAATTTCCCCCCAAATTCTCATCCTCGAAACAATTCAGTGCGTTATAAGATCTTCGATGATTATCATTTATTTAGGGAATTTTTTGAGTCATCAATGCATGTAAACGTGGCAAGGGGATGTTTACAACGCATTATTCCAGATGGCGCACTTGCTCAATTTGTCCAATCGAAACTCGTCGTAGTCACGTGACACATTGAATCAAAACAACTCGAGGTCGGCCATATCTGTTGTGCAGAAGCGCAGGTTGTTACAGGTGTTTTGTTATTAATCCAAGGTGTAAGTCAAGGCAGCTAGTTGACAGTCCTCGTGGACTAGTCCTTAAGGGTCAATTTTTGCTTTGGGCAGATTTTGCGTGGAAAGTACGTTCGCTGAGCTTTGTTTACAGAGTTGATATTCCAGTAACAAGCAGTCATGGAGCAGCCAATGGAAAATGGCGAAGTGGAAAATGGCAACGTGCTCTTTAGCAAAGACTCAATGGAAAATGATGTACCAAAGGAGGACAGAGTGATTCGCAAAGCAAAACGGCTTACGAAGCTTAGCCCAAGAAAAGACGACCCACCCGTGGTAAATGGCAATTTACCTCCAGTTTCCGTGAAAAACATGCGCAAGTCCCGCATGGGTCTGGGACGAGGACTTCCTAAGAAAGGTACGCAAAGAGCTAATGAACGTCAGACGCCCTGGCATGAAGCCCTCTAAAAAGTTTAATGCACGTGTTGTTTTGCAATATTTATTGACAGTGCTCATAAATTCCTTCCACGTCTTGAGCGTCATGTTTTTTCTCGTATTTTATAAGCATGCCCATGCATGTCTGTATGTGTTGACTAAATTTTGAACGCGTGCTCAGCACATGGATGTTGTGAATCATGGTTTCTTATTGAAGTCTGCCTTATTTTGATGGTTTAAGTGGTAGACATAAGGGGATTAATTAGTCCTGCAGACATGGTCTACTCATAATATGTAAGATAAATGAACTGCTTGTATAGCATTCCTGTTTATTTACCAGTTCACCAATTCTCTTTTGTGTCCTCCACAAATTTATAGGGAAGCTGTCTGAGTGGAAGTCTTGAAAGTCCTGCGTTTTACCCGTTACCTCCCCAGCATACATTTGTATAGTCAAATGGTTTCAGTTGAAGATTGAGACAAGTGCTGCAGTCTGACCTTTCAAAGCTTCAACTTTGTCTGGTTTAAATGGTGCCACTGAATGCTTACATCAATTTGTCTTGATGTCATTTGCACAGTTCCAAGAAATCATACATTCTAACTCTTGTAGTGGCATCCTAATTTATGCACAGCTTTTGATAAAAATGGATGTCCAAGAGGCCAAAAACTTAGCACCAGTATGCTACATGACTTCTTTGCTGCAACTAGTACATTATTAACTTGAAGTAGGTAACAATATGATCATTGTGGACAAGTAGTTATTGATAAATAATTCAATTTTGTATTGCAAAGATAAGGATATATTCATTTGAATGTTTAAGCTTGTGATTTTTGATGGTCACTGAAAGTGACCAAGGAACATTTGCAAGGGATTTTCGATATGGAAATTGATTTGATTGTCCTTAAAGGGGCTTTAATGCATGTCTGTTCAAAGATTAGAAGATTATCTTTCACATGTTTGATTGGCTTATTGTGACAGCCAATCAGGATTCATGGATTTGACACACCTCATTTATACCAAGCCAACTGAATTTATATTGTAAGTAATGAGGGAAAGAGGTCAACTGTAATGCAGATAATATATCAGACATGAGCTTTTTTCCTGGAAAAGTGGAATTCCGCCTATTTTAATTCAATTCTGATGGTTCCTAAGAATCGTCAAGGTTAGGTGTTGGGTCCCATGATAAATGTTCAGAGGTTTGTTTTTTTTTTTAAACCTAGGCCTTTGTCTGATATGTGCATTATTCTGTGTTTGCACACAACAATGTAAGGACATCGTACATACATACATAAACATTAAATATACCTTAGCTATACATGGAATTCTGGTTTATAGAGTATCTCCCCCAACTCTTTAAATCCCATGTTTAAATGCACCTAGCATGTTTTCAGAATACTTCAATAAATACTTTACAAAGGGCCACGCTTTGATTTTCATGCTCTGTTTGTTTGCAAGTCACATGCCTGGATTGTATTGTTGTTATTGGGTGACCCTCTCCAGCTGAGCATATCGTTTCACATTGCTCAAGGCCACTGACACATCACCCCACCATTGCAGTTATCACACCTGGCAGGGATCCAGGTAGAAGAGCTGTATCAACAGGAAAATACGATAAGGATGGCTATTGTGGAATAGCATGGGAGGAGAAACAGCTGCCAATATATCCATAGTTATGCCATCCAGTCCAGGACCACATATCAGTACACTGACAAATCCTGGCATATAGTTGTTGACTGGTTACTGTGCCTGTTGTTTGCATGCACTAGCAAGCTTTTGCACGTGTTGCTGAATTTTGATATCTCTAAACAGCTGATTACGTCACATAAATTTCCTTCATTTTAAACTTTAGAACCATTTTGATATCTCTAAACAGCTGATTAGGTCACATAAATTTCCTTCATTTTAAACTTTAGAACCGTAACATAAGCTACTATGCATTGACTGTAGAGACACTCTTAGAGCCTTGTGTTTACTCTGGAGTCACAGTATGAAAACTTACTTGTGCCAGTGTGGATTTAAATAAAGTGCTTATTGCACATGCTTGCTTATATGGTCTGACGGCTTATTAGAGTGCCCTTGGTATAGAATAATTTTGCCCTGTTGTTATATATTGAAGATGGTGAACCTTGTAAACATTCTAAGTTTAAAACTGTTTTTCATTAAGAACATCCTTTTGATAGTTGGGTGCATTACTTTTTATGCCTGACCTCATGGTAAATGTTTGTAAACAAGCTGATCATAAACATGCTATAAATATCCAGCACAGAGGGTCAGAGATAGTAATTGGCCATGTGTTGAGACGTGGTGTATGACGTCACAGTAAGATGTAGACAGGCCAGTGTTGTGCCCCATTCATGCCAGGAGGAGTGTAGACAAACAGGAAACCACAGAAGCCTGTTTACGTGCAGTAAAACATCAGCATGGTTTACTTATAAGACGGGCATTCATCTTGAACTTGAAAAGTATAAGATCAGTATGTCTGAAAGATATACCTATAAGAATTTTTAACAGAAATGAAAGAATTTGATTCAAAGTATTTTTTTTTTTTTTGGCTGGAGTTATATTATTAAACAGTACAAAATCAATCAGCAGATATTACATCATACCAATTGTAAAAAGAAATAATTAGGAATCTACCACTGTCATCTTGAAAGATTTTCTTTATGAAGTAAAATGAATTCATCATTTAATAAATAGGTACTGTAAGTTGTTAAGGGTCAGAATACCCCAAAATGCCAGCAAAAATCAATAACACAAACACTTAACAATTTATTAACAGTGACTGACTTAACCAAATTAATAATAAAAGTACAATTAAACAGAGATAAACTTATCTCAAAGTGTCCATATCCTGTTAATTGTCCTTAAAAGTTCCACTCACTGTTTTCTCGAGGGCATCCGATGAAGGTCCAATATCCAGCACTTACACACACACACTTTCAACATCAAAGTAAAATGTGAGTCAAGTCCCCAGAAAAATACAATTACATGGTAATGATATAACGTTTAGTTGCTAATAGCATGAGTACTAACACATAACTATTATCAAGTACACAGCACAGTATATAAATGGATACATATGAAAGTTCATATTTATGAAATTTCGGTCACTGTACTTATAATCTCCCCCAACCTAAAGTCACATGTTATTGCAATTTTCACTATTTGTTCCAGGCAGTGGTGGGGTCACTATTCATACTCCCTCCCCCAAACTTAAGTTATGATAATCGCTATTTTCACTATTTATTCCAGGTGGTGCTGGGGGTAAGGGGACCTGGGGGGCTCCAGGCTCTGAACTGTATGAAACCTCTGAAACGCAGGACGCACACGATCCCAACTATGACTCCGAAAAAGAGGTAAGGAACTTTTTTTTTTACGGTGTTATATTATTTAAAGCATAAGCTTATAGAGAAGGGCCAAAGTTACTGGCTAAATTCTAGGCACTATTCTGCAAGCATGTAGGTTTAGTACTGCTGCTTGGATCATGGGATAAATTATCTGTCAAACAGGATAAAAAGCAAGAAGAAAAGTATGAAAAGAAAACCCCAGGTGTTACTGAACTCTAAATATATGAAGGTCCAGTTATTGCAAGCACTTAAACTAATTCTTTGGCTGATAACTTTTTTCAAACGGCCAGTTTTTGTACAGCACACCTGTCCTGTGTAAGACCTTGGTTTAGACAGTGTCAGAATTGAATTCAAGGGAGGTTTACTAGAGATATTGAAATTTAAAAAAATTGATGTGTTTTTATTATCAAGCAGTGCAGTTGCCTGTTGTCAGTTCAGAATATCTCCTCAGTGAGTTTGTGAGCTGTGGAAATACACGTGCATCTTCTATGTGACTGATCACTGGGTCAACAAAGACCTATGTTGATAAAGGTCTAATTACACTTAGCCTTTAACTTTACAGTTTTCAACCCGAGTTCTTGCAAAGATAATGCCTGAATACCAAATATGTATTTTTGGATAAGTGTCAGAACAGTTTTATCAAAACCTTAAGCAATTTGCATTTTGTCACAAGATGATGGTTAAAAGTTGTAATGATGGTTGTCTGCACAAAAACAGATAAGATTGTGAATGGTGTCTCTCCATCCTTGGGTCAAAAGTTTTTGAATAGGAGTATGGAGATCTATATAATAGATTGCTGGAGGCACATTCTCTCTAATCGCTTGACCACATAATATCTCTGTTGGGACAGTACGTGCATCCAACTCTTTAAGAAAATGAATTTTGGGTATGTTTTCAAAGAGTGATTTTTAAACACAGACTGCATGACAAAATTATTAAATTATTTTACTTTTATTATAAAATGTTGGAAAACCATTGGCAGTGCAATTCAACGCATTTTGTAGTATGTAAAATAAGTAGAATAGATGATGGTAAATTTTGTTCTTCTCTTTTAAAAATTCAAATTTGAATAATGACTATAATTGCTGCATTTGCAAAATGCAGCTTAAAGCAGTGTTAAATGTTGAACACAAAAGTAGTATTGCAAAATGAGATGATAGGTTGCTCAGGAAATTTGTCTATATTTTCACTGTAGGAGGATATTGTGGTGGAGACAGTCAAACCCCCCATTCAAGAGAATGATCTGGTGCAAGTTGTGGAGCCCATCCTGAAGGAGTATCTGGAGTGTGGAGACACAGAGGATGTCCTGGTATGGGACTGCTTACTATTAATGAATTATACTTGTATAGACCAGTAGTAATGTTTATGAAGTTACTGGAAACAAGAATGTAAAAACTTATAGAATTTTTCAATTTTTTTTTCCATTTCTACAATCGGCTGTGTAAACTCTGCACACCCAAAACCATAAGTTTGCATACTAAGTTTGTTTTGATTCACTAAATTAGTTTTAGTTCTTACTGGGCAATTTTGCATAATAATGAATGTGTGTTCAGCAGGCATATAGAAGTCTTGTAAAGGAAGATGAAAAAGGCCTTTGTGAAAGCAGCTCTGCTCCCTTGTAAAGGAGTTTCTACTACTGCATCAAACCTTGTTCCAATAACAAAACTTGCAATAGGGTTTGATTGCAAATCAGTGAGAAAAATAAGTTATTTGCTCGCTTTAATTCTCGTTTTTATTTTGTTTCAGAGCTCTCTTCAGGAGATGAACCTAGGTGAAAATGCTCACAAACTTCCAGAGATGGCGGTGAGCTTGGCCTTGGATAGAAAAGCTCACCATAGGGAGCTCACTTCCATTTTGATCTCGGATCTCTATGGCAACATCCTCAGCCAGGATGATGTGGCTAAGGGCTTTGACCAGCTCCTGGCTGGTCTCACAGATCTTAGCCTGGACGCACCTGATGCTCCAAATGTAGGTGCCTTCCTAAAATGATTTCTGTTCATTGAACTGTAAGGATATCTTACAGTTCAGTTTTGTACTTGTCGACCATGCTTACTCAGGAAGTGCAAACATCTCTTTTGTTTTAGTAGCTTGGCAAGACATGCTTGGTTCACATTAGGAAAAATCTCTTCCTGCTAAGAATGATGTGATTTTTTCTTTAGTCAACAGCTAATATTGAGATAGGTTTTACCTCCAATATTTCGATGTCTTTAGGACATCTTCAACTTAAAACAGCTGATGAAATTCTTCTCTGACTCTTGCTGCTAGTTTTTTGTGTGTGTTTAACTCAAAGAAACTTGGCAAAGAAAACTTGATATGCCTGTTCTATGCATGTCGTAGAGACTGGATAAACCAGTAGGCAGTTTTGTTTGACTTTAGTGATGAACAATAAAGAATGACACAGGGTCTAGTTGTTATTAGAGCTTTGCATTTTTGGTGCCATAAATTGGCTTGGATGGCTACATACATGAGACAGAATAAATTGCCAAAGGGTGGATATGCTGGAGAGCAGCCAGTCGAGATTTAACACGCATAGTGGCACTGCAGTCACTTTCAATGTGAAAGGTTACACATTTGCAATAGTATGCAGAAGTTGACTATGTTATTAAGTAGAATGGAGCAGTTTTATTTAAATTAAAAACTAGGCATATCAGGAAGACTGCTTTTGAGGTTATAATGTTTTAGGATTATTCACGGAAATTATTACTAATATATTTCACTTTTTTTTTGATTGTATATGTGTTCTCTTTTCAGGTCATTGGACAGTTCATAGCTAGAGCTGTAGCTGATGACTGCCTCCCACCCAAGTATGTGGCTAGCTATAAGGGAAAAGTAGATTGTCCACATGCACAGTAAGTATTATAGTTCTACAATTTTTTGTGAAAATGGGTGTGTTATTGTCATGTGTTATAAGTTATCAGTTGTATATTTGGTGAGAGAAAAATGGAATAATTAGATCATTTCAAGGGATTAATTCGAATTAAAAATACATATATAGCATAGTGTTTCTAAATAATTACGTCTGGTTTAGAACTTGTCAGAAATATATTTAATGATAAATTAACAAGATGACTAGTAAAGCAGACTGAATATCATACCAGTTGTTTTCACAATGTAAGCTTCACGTGTCTCTCTCTTTCTGTAATAAATCAGAAAAACAATGGAAATGAGCAATCTGTTTCCAATGCAATCTGTAGCTAATTGAAGGATAATAACCTTCATTTTATGCAACCGGCTATAAAACATAGTACAACTACATTTATCTTGTAAAGTCATGCCAAGCAGATGGGTAATTTTACTTCATGGGTACCTACAAAGTAGCGTGTCGAAGAGTTGCATTGGTTACATGTAACTGTGAACAAAAAATAAAAAAATGAAAAATAAAAGAATAAGTAATATCTATACTAGTACATTTAATCTAAACATTTGCCTTGACAATGTGTAAATGACCAATTAGTCCCCCCCCCCCCCCCCATTCTCTTAGTAAAAAAAAGAATACATTCATTTTTTTCTTCACTCTTTCTTTCACACAGGACTGCCTTGGACAAAGCTGATGTGTTGCTCAGCATGAAGCATGGCATTGTGCGCCTGGACAATGTGTGGGGCATGGGGGGAGGCAACAGGCCAGTCAAGTACCTGATTAAGAAGGTCAGTATTCTCTGTTAAAATCAGTGGAGAGTGGGTCTTAACACTGTGTCAGTGTGTGTGGTTCACTGGATAATTCACTTTTCCAAAAATTAAGCTTTTGTACTATTTGTTCTTTAAAAAAATTAGCATTTGCTGGAGCAAATATAGTCAACTTTTATATATTGTGTGAACTACATGTATATAATTCTGAAGTGTATTTTTTTTTATTTTTCTTTGAATTATCAGTATGTTTTGTCTCCTCAGATGGTGCTGTTACTGAAAGAGTATTTATCCTCAGGGGACATAGCCGAGGCAACCCGCTGTCTCAAGGAATTGGAAGTTCCACATTTCAACCATGAGCTAGTATATGAGGTAGTGATTGTAAATGGCTTATTCTTCAGCAACGTGGAGCACTCTTAAATATTTGTCCGTCTATTTGTAGCTAGTTGAATTGGTACTCTGGGTTACCTCAAATTCAGCCCATGCCTGCTTCTTGTGACTGCATTGACTTGTAGACTGTAGGAAGTTTCCTCTTAACTTACTAGTGGTTCACTGAGCCTGTACGCAGTCCTGAAAGTTTTCTTTTAATTGTCACCAGAATTAACTTTATTTTGGGGTCAGCGTACACCCCTCTTGCTCCTCCAAATAAAAAAAAGAATTCATTAATTATAAGTAAATTTTTAAATCACAACTTATTATTTACTTGTCTTAAAATCTTCAGATTTTGTAATAGTAATCTGGTTTTATGCCACTCTCTTAACCACATGGCACTTATCCTTTCTTGTGAAATTATTTTTTTAAGGAAATTGGAGAAAAAAGAAAAACATTTTTTTGATTTCTTATTGCTTTCTATAAAATCTGTTTTTCATTACAAAAAGCAGTCTTACCGATGCCATTGTTTTTTCCAGGCAACTGTGATGGTGATTGAGGACAGCAGTGAACGTGCTGCAGACATGATGGTGAAACTTCTTAAATCTCTTTATGAAACCAATATCATATCTATTGACCAAATGAAAATGGTAAGTGAAGTTAACCTTGTGTCCTATTCTTTACAAATATTAGTGGTTGAAGTGAGGAGTTGTTCATTTTATACCATAAAGTTTGTAATTTCCATTAACAAGTTAAATTGATTTCTGTATATTTTTTTCAAGATTTCCAAATGGAAGTAAGTTTTATATGAATATTTGTATTATTTCAGGGTTTTAAGCGCATATTTGAGAACATTGCAGACATCAGTATTGATGTACCATCAGCATACAATTTATTGGACCGCTTTGGAACCAAATTGCATGCTGCAGGAGCACTGCCAACTTCCACATACAATGAGATGCCAAACAGGTAATAAATGGGGTTATCTGTGTTCAAACAGAGGGTTAATTTGATGTTGTTCACACACCAAACATTTTTTCTGTCAATCATGATGATGAGCAGGGTAATGCTTTTCTTCCTCTCTTATTTGTTTGTTACAAGTAAGTAAATAAATATCCTTTGTAACTAATGCACCAGAATGTACTGGGAAAATGTAGTTAGACAAGTATAGTCATCATGTTCAGTTACCATTAGTGTACTTTGAGTTAAGACAAATTGGAATTGGAGATATGATACCAAAACTCTGTTGACCAGTGAATTGTGTCTTTTTCAGAGGACGCAAGAGGTTCGTATCGGAGGGTGATGGTGGCCGCATCAAAGAGGACCCACCTCTTCATTAAATACCAGGCAGCAATGGGAACTAAGTCAAGCTGACAGATTTCCCTGTACATAACATGTCAACATTCACTGCCAGCCTTTGCACATGTGACAGGGGGGTGGGGGCTAGGTGGGCAGGCTTGGGGAGAAAAGTTTTAAAGACGTGCTTAATGGTGAAAGAAATAACTGGGACAAGGCCCTTGCAGACCAAAATCAGGTGACTTAATTTTCCTAGTACATTATACAGCAGATGGAGAACTTGGATGCAGATCATTATATGTAATTTGAACCACGAAGTTGAATTTATCATTACATGCATTTTGATCAGGTTCGGGTTAAGAAGTTTGCATTTTAGGGAACATTTGTCACCCTTGCTGTAACGTCTATTATGTTAACATGGCCGTTTATCCTATTGCTTATAAATGGAAGTTGGTCTTTTTTTTTTTTTAAGTGGCAAAGCGAAAATATAACATTAAGCTTTCTTGAAACTATTGCATTGTAGAAGTTAAAATAATAGATAATATAAGGGGCACCTGATATACATTGCAACTGCTCCTAATTCTGATATAACATAACCATAAGGTGGTTAAAACTGGAAACCTTTTTGTTATGTATGGCATAAGTACCATTTTAACATTCCACTGTTTTTTTTTTTTCAATTTTGTTTCACAATTGAAATTAACGTGGTTGTGATAGGTGTACCACAACCTGCTGTCACAGGTGCAATTGGTGGTGTTTATGTCCATGTTTACATCATGTAAATATTATAATAAATTACAGCAAGTGTGATGTATATGAAAAGTGATATTGTGGTTCTACATGATCTGTCTGAATCAAGTGAGATGTTTTTTTCAGCTACAACAAGGTGGCAATAAAAATGAGCTGCTTTTTTTTTTTTTTAGACATGCATGAATTCTCGTTTTCTCCAATATATAACTGCAAAGGGTGTCATCAAGAAATGTTAGAAGGCTTCATTACACAGTAAGCCAGAATATTATTTTATAAACAAAAAAAAGATAAAAAAATATCTTTGTAGCATTTATCTGAATTTTATGTGATGGTTATATGTGGGTTTAGGTAAACCACATTGGTTCAGTTGCCTTGACACCATGTTGAATTATATGAATTTGCTGGAGTCTATCAGTGCTAAGCTGTAAGTTTCTTCTTAGCACAGTTGCTGACTTCAATAAAAATTATTTTTCCTTGCAATAAAGAAAAGAAACACAAATACCAAACACCATTTGTCATTCTTATGTTTTTAAAATTCTGTGTAAAAAAATTGTCACATCTTGCACGTCTCATATTTCTGGTAACTCGTGTTGAGAAGACGTGCCAGAAATCTCGTCAGCTTCCTCTAGTCTATCCAGTAACTGTTTCATGGCACTCTTCACTTGAATAACCTCACGCTGAACAGTGTTCAGTTCACTCTGAATTTTGGTAGTAGAGTCTTTCACCTTCCCTTTCTCTGCTAAATATCTCATGACCAGCTTCCCCATCAGTGTCTAAAATAATAGTAAAATTACATTTAATCTAATTTATTCCCCTTGTGGCTTAACACATGGGTTGCTTTAAAAAATCTGTAGTTAAGTACTTGAACCAAGTCTTTTGATGTTTTATAAATGAAAGAAAGGCAAGCTGCAAGTGACAAGTGTTAAATAGCTAATGTTCATCTTATGTACCTCGTATCTCCCATCTTTCTGATTTTCTATCTCCTCGTCATCTTCAAAAAAGCAACATCTCTGAAAGAAAAAAAAATACTTCTAAGTACTAAAACCAAGCTGTGCAGTCACAAGTCTGGCACAACTATTACGTAGTACAACTAACGCGGTCATAACCCCAATTATAATGGCATGCTTGCTGAAACAATAAAAATATGATCAACGTAATTTAAGTACATTTTCAGAGTTAATTCTATTCAGAAAAAAAAAATGTTTACTTGTAAAAGAGGCAAATTGCCAATGTATCCCAATAAAAAAGGAGAAAATATACTTCAAGTTTTCAATAGTAGAGGATCAAGTTAGAAAGAGTATCTGAATTGAGGGGTGCTTCCACCCTCACCTTTCTGCTGCAGTTTGCCTTTGGGTGCCCCCTACACCAACTGCACATCCAGTAGACCAGTCTGTACACACTCTTAGGACTGGGAATGAGGTTGAAGGGCGGCGGTAATGTTCCTATCTCTTCAAAGAATATCATCCACACTTTAGTGCGTGCAAATTTCCACTCGACATCCTTGTTGTCCTATCATAATGGAAAACAATGGTGATCTAAATTTCTAAAAAGTCCTCAGCTGACGTTCAAAGATAACATGCAAACCATTATTCAACTTTTGGTTTTATGCAACTTATTTGTGTTACGAACAATTATCATGTTTCAATTTGATTTAACAGAAAATCCTTTGAGACCTTTGATGTTCTCACCTGTACTTTCTGAAAGGAGTGAGACATCATAGCAATCAACAAGTTGATCAAAACAATGACAACTATAATGTTGAACACTGCAAACAGCACATAGCCCACTCCCTCAGTGAAACTGTGCTCATTGGCTACAATGTGGCTGCCATTGGTGCCCTGGTTGGAGATCACAACTTTGGCAGAGTCAACAGGCGACAGTCCAAATATTGCCCAGAACAAGGTTTTGAAAGTGGCCCTAATGCTAAGAAAATGTAAGGATAAATACTGTTAATGTGGAAAATTTGCAGCGTGTATGCAATGTTCTAAGAGGTCACATTTTTCACAAGTTACCCTTTCAAACATTTGATCATTAATTCTCCAACCAGCTGTCTACATACGTAATAAATGACTCCAACTGGACGTGCTCAGTTCCATCAGGATCAATCCTCTTTTGCCCCCTATAATACTGATACAGCTTGCTGAGTCCCGTGCTAAAGGAAACCATGATGATCAGAAAGATGCTCAGGAACACCATAATGTCCTTGAACATTCTGCTGATTGATACCTGAAAGGAATGGGGGGGGGGTGACAAATGTAGTGTAAATTCTCCAAACGCAAAGAAAAATTCACATTTGCTGCTGATCAAGATTCTCATCATGCTTTAAGTTTACTTATCACTGCATGTGTTCTCCAAATTCCAATCCAAAACTTGCCACAACTGTCGTTCAGAGATTATTTACTTAGGACTAAAAACAAACCTATCGAAATACCTGCAATGGACCTATATCTGGATTGAGCTGGAACAAAAACAGCAATCTCCCAAATGACAAGATGGTTGACAATGCAAAGAGACCTTCAGCTAAGAGAGTTGGGTCGAACTGATTCCAATATTTCCTTTCCAAATTGATTTCATCGTGCACTTGAGTGTCCAAATAGGCCCACCCCCAAGCTAAGAAGGTGGCAATGAACAGAGCACGGTGGATCACATCATACCTGGAATACACATAAATTTCAGAGAACAACTATGAAGTAACCTATATCACTTAGCAAACTAGAGGATCAGAGAGGCGATACCGCCTCCGAATATTGTACCACCAGCTGGAGCAAGCGCATTCGTATAAACCCCCACATACACAAAATAAGGGACACAGCCACCAGTCTTGTGCTTGACAAGCTGTAAAAATGCAATCAACAAGAATTTTCAAAATATGCAAAAAACATATATGACTAAAAATGGTACAATCAAAGTTCAGTTCATGGTGAAAAGTAGGTCAAAGGTCAATTTCAAGGTCACAGTAAATTGCCAGTATATGACTTCTAATTCAACTTCAATAGTAACTATGGACCTATCTCTGCCAGTTTTGGAGATAAAAGGGAACCAAAATTTGCAAAGTTCAGTTCATGGTGAAAAGTAGGTCAAAGGTCAATTTCAAGGTCACATTTAGATTGCCAGTATATGACTTCATATTCAAGTCCAATAGAAACTATGGACCCATCTCTGCCAGTTTTGGAGATAAAAGCAAAATTTGCAAAGTTCAGTTCATGGTGAAAAGTAGGTCAAAGGTCAATTTTAAGGTCACATTAAGATTGCCAGTATATGACTTCATATTCAACTTCAATAGTAACTATGGACCTATCTCTGCCAGTTTTGGAGATATAAGGGACTAAATGTTATAATTTTGGAGTTACCATAATGTGCCATAAATTTCCTACAGAAAAAATTAATTAAAATTAAGAAAAGGTCATTTTGGTCAAAATTCTTGAAATGGGAGGTGCTCTGAAGTTCCAGATGTTCAAATTTGATGAAATAATGTCATTTTTGACCACAAGTTATCTGCTTTGCCAAGCCTTATGTTTTATTTTTCTGGAGTTCAAAATTTATTATACATTACCGTACTGCACATTTTGCTTTCACCACCAATATGTACTTTTTGATACAGCGTAACTCGAAAACCGTATGGAATACAAAAAAACCGAGACCACCCCCAGTGTTGGGCTTTACATGCTCTACAAAATGCAAAAAAGAATGGGTCTCTAGCATTAACGGTTCCCGAATTAGAGACAGTTTTCACTTTCGGTATCTTATGGCCGCTACTCCCGTGAAAATGCACCGATTGACCCCAAATTCACTGAGATGAAAGATGACCTGAAGGGTAACACTTTCCAATAATATTATTGGTTAAGTCTGTGTGGTGTCTGAATAACAGGGCAAATAATTTTTTTTTCGTAAAAAAAATCATTTTTTTGAAAATTTTGGCCCGTTTGACCTTGAAATAAAGGTCAAAGGTCAAATCCAAGGTCATATTTTAAATCTACACATATGACTTTTGGAAAGCCGTCTGTAGAAATTTTTCCCATAATTCCTTCCGTAGGGTAGATAATTAGCATTTAATTTTGCCATTTTTGGACAAGGGTGCATTGCAATGAGTGCCACACCTAGACCCCAATACGGACAAAGCCCAAATTTTACGTGGAACGAGTTGAGATTATAGGTGACCTAAATCCAAGAGATGGGTATGGGGGCCCTTACCGTCTAGGAGGAGAAGCGGTAACGGTAACTTGTAGGCGGAGCCGCAGGAGCCGGCGTAACGATCCGGTCGGGACTAAAACCATGTGTACCGCCAGCGCTAATGCTGGTGGTACAATTAATAGTAACACTTCAGTAGTAAAGACTCAGTTTAATCACTAAACAACTTGAAAATCATTTCATGTGCACAGTCCTTCATATCAAATATAAAACACTACATGTGCAGTGAGACTGGCTATGATCATTTCAGTATTACCAGTTCCACCATTGCTTGAAATAACGCTTGCATCCATGGAACCAGAGTTGGTTTAAGTCCACCCACAGCAAACCTAACACATAC